>NC_089646.1:89904900-90094900 GCF_037042795.1 Molothrus aeneus
ATATGCACAACCTTAAGTTAACCCTTAGCATAAGGGAACAGTTTAGTTATAAGGATAAGGAAATAACATCAGCATAACCAACCTGTCACTTACTGGGAACACTATGAATACATGGAAGCTCTTCAAGAGGAGAGGACTTGTAAGCATCATTGGCAGTGAGAGCTGTTGTTACCACCAAGTATAAGAAAAATACATGAAAAATCAGATCCTTCTCACTCAGCCTGCACCCTTTAGAGACCAGAGTCATTTGGGAAGAGGAGGAGGACCTGGCACCATCCTGGTACTTTGAGTTCTGGACATGCCTGAGAGAACAAGGCTGCCAGTAGCTACAGGAGATGCATGACAATGGGTGAAAACTCAGTTTCTTCTGCATTTTGCCATTTCTCCCACAGAACAAGAGTTTGCATAATTCCTAAAATTTCATATATCTGTGTTTAAAATATTTTTGTATGCAAACATGTTTAGTCTCCACATTGTCATTCCATTTTAAAACAAGACATCTTATTTTCAGCATATTTTTTTAATCTACCACCAAACATACCCATAGAAATTTTTTAATCTACCACCAAACCATACCCATAGAAACTTGGTGATTGTGCATTATATAGTAGTGTTTATATGTGTTTATATTATATGATGCATTTAATACTACTGCTATGAATTTGTACCCTGTAAGAGGAGAACTAGGAGCAGTATGCACCCCTGACCACTAGAATAGGAGACTGAAAAGGAAAGGTGGCAAAAACCCCTCAGTATTCACTCCTAGTGATGACAATAAGGAAAGAAATAGGAAATCAGTTCTCACAGGGATAAGAAAGTAGAACTAGAAACAGTTTGCCTTTTATTCCAAGTACTAGCTCCCAATATGGCATATGGAAAAGAGGAGGAAGTGTAATCAGAAGATACTGAGCAACAATTCACCAACTCTCGTCCTACCAATTCCTACATTCTCCAAAGGTTTCTTCTGCTTACTGACCTCTCCTGCATTGTTAATTATATGATTGTATCATACTTTCACAAATAATTTTTTTTACCATTCAATTTCATAAAAATACATTCACTTGCCTTTCCATTTGTGCTGCCAAAAAACTCAAATTCTTCAAGACCCAATAAGATGTTGATTACTACTATACAGGCCTGGACGCAAACCTCTTGAAAAATTTTTTTCCTTGACTTCTGTAGATTTTAGTTGAAGCTTTCAATTGTTCAAAGATCCTCAGTGTGATTCAAAAATTCTAACCAGAGAAAGAATATGTTTTCATACTTCTCTATTCTTTGTGGAAGTGATTTATGTGTTGAAAATGGCTATGGTAAAATAAGAAAACTACCCAATAATATACTTACATGTTTAAGCTTTTCAGATTATTAATATAATTATTCTGTTTTTCCTTTTTTCAATCATTCCTTATGTAATTATGAAATTTAAAGAGGGAATACAGGAGAAAATATTTTCTTTCCTATCAGGTACATTTCATACATAAGCTTCAGACACATGCAACATGTATTAGTACTTATTTATTTAAATCACTGTTACTTGATTATACATATTTAGAATAGATTACTGCTGGGTTTCAGCTGAATTAAAGAGGTTGAAAAATACTTTATCTTTAGGATCTCTGGAAAATGCCTGTCTCTGGAAAATACCTGTATATCAACAGATTGAATAACACCACATTTTGTTCCCCTATTAACCATGGGCTGGATCAAGGTCAACTAAGTCCAAGAAAGATTCTTATTGAATACACAAGGACTTAGCCTGAGACTTTTGACTTGATGTCTATACAAATGTCATATAGTGGCTACAAGGATCCTTTAAAAATACTTTTTATGGTTTTCCTCAAGGAAGCATTTCATGGCAGTCTACTGCAAATATTTGTTCACTAAAATTCCTGGACTTTGTTAAGCATGAATACATGGTATTAAACATAGCAACTTCAATTTTCATTGCATAAAAAAAAATCCTGAATTGAATGTTTAAAATAAAATAAAATAAAATAAAACTTTCTTTTCACAGTCAAGTAATATTTATAAAAATTGAAACTGTTTTTTAAACACATAAGTATTAAAAATTTATTAGTTATTGGCTTTCTGGACTGAAGTTTCCTTTAAAAAAAAAAGAAGAAAAAGAGGAAGGTGTAAAAAAAGAGAACTAAGTTTTACTTCATTGTACACATATGAAACAAAGAAATGCATAAAGGTGTTCCCCTTCCCCTAAAGTCAGGTAGGTGTGCAGTCACAGATTCTCTTTTAATGACAGGTGATGATCTTCAGGAAATATGATGCTTCCTCTTAAATAAGATAACCCAAACATAGTAAAGAGTAAGCACTTTAGAAAGACATTTGTTTTATTCTGTTGTTATCTTTCCATCTCACTATATGTTGTGATTGCTCAAATATGTTGGATATTCCTCAAGGCAAACACTAACATCTGCTCTTGCAATCCTTTCCCAAGCAGAGATATTAGTGATTTCAGTGGAGATTTTCCCCAGGGAATGACTTCACACTTGGGGGCAGGATGAAGTTAGATAATTTAGGGCCTGATCTACAATGTGTCGAAATCCAGCAGAACTGGGAAAGATTCAGCAACACTTCACAACTGGTCTCATCTTGCATCATTCAGAGGAACAAGAGTTTTTAATGCTGACTTTAATAAGAGAAACATCTGGGCTGGCACAAAGTTAAACCCATAAGGGATTTCCCTCACTCACAGGAGCACCTATCCTGGCTTCAGTGAGATTATATATATGATAAGGACAAGAAGAACTGGCCTTTAGAAGACAAATTTTTAAACCCTAAAGTCAATATTGTTAAATTAGAAGCATGAATTTCCCCATTTCCTTTCAAAAGATGCCTGGCTGAAAATTCAAGTGTAGAAATAATCTCCATTTTGGGGAATTCACACTGAAAGAGCAGAAATGACTCATCCTTTTTTACCTCATTTTTCTAGTACCACTGAAGCTACCACTTGAAAAATATGTCCTTTGCTGCACCATAAACCAATTTTTTTTCTCTTTGCATCTGCACCTCCTTTCATTGTCTATCTGCTATTATATGTACTAAGGAAAAATACTCAAAAGTATTAAAACCATTTAGTAAGAATGATAAATTCTGTTTATTATAAGAATCGTGACAGTGTCATATGCTGCATTTTTCATCTCTCTTATTAGTATCTGGGCAATATTTAACTGCCCTAGCTGAAAAATATCATGCTGATTGTTGTCACTTAGAAAGCAGAGCATTTAGCTTTTAACCACACTGGTGTCCCTAAAAAGGTATTTCTCTCACAGGAATAGCCCAACCAGCTATTTATCAAATTCTTTCTGAAGTTCTAGCTCTCTAAGTTGGTTTCCATACAGCTGTGGGCAAACATACATCTTAATGCACATACAGAAAAAAAAAAAATCACTGAATCACCATTGGTACGCTATTTCTCTTATGACAGAAAGACTGCAAGTATGCATTCAAAATAGTTTCCTTTGCTGATTGTTTTACTATTCAGTGTTATCTACAGGCTATATAGTTCACGTGACAATGTAGGCTATTATTTGTGCCTCCTAGATCAAATATTAGGGTATGTTGATTAGAGATTGTAACTTCAGTGGTACAGAATTATTCAAATGTAGTACAGACTTGGTGATAAGCCAGTCACTAATTTGGTCAAATTTTGACTGCTGATATTACTTTGGGATGTCACTGGCATACTGTCATCTGTCATTTTGGTTGCCAGTGAAACTAACAACGATGTCACCAGTCACAAACAATGGAGTAGGTTGAAAAATAGCAAAACAAAAAGTTCTGCAAGAGCTCTGCATATGCCTGGGTTAGTTAAACAGATGGTTTCATCATAAGCTGGTATTTGACAAGAAATGCTGGTTTAAAATGTATGAAGCTGCTTCTGGAGGTGAAGGCCCAGAAGGAGGGGACTGTCATGTCCCAATGGAAGACAGTAACTTTTAAAGCTCACATTGCCCCATTAGCTTCTGCTTACCTTGAAAGACCAAAGGCTGGAACCACAGGCTGGGGCTTTGCCCTACTATCTCTCTACTTATGAGCAGTATAGAGTCAGTGAAGCCTGAAAATCATGAGGATCTAGGCTGCATTCATGGCACTGCTCCTCCAGCTTTTCCTCTGTGCCTCAGTCTTCTGCTCTAATAAGCGCAGCTGCAATTCTCACTTCTTCTACAGACTATGCAGACAAACTAGAGAAAAGTAGAATTCTTTCCACTTAAAAAATTAAGAGACTGGCCTGGTTGCTGATTCCCTCTCTGTGGTGTAAAAGTGATTTGTCTTGTCTAATGAGAGAAGTGTAATTTGACTGGCTTGAACCCACCTCCCTTTTGAAGCTCTCTGTCTCCACTGATTACAGAAGGAAGCCAAATTATTGCCTTGGACAATTCATCTTATTTGTAGAAAGGAGAGGTGAATTCCATCCAATACATTTCTGCAAAATGATAAGAGAGTTTTAGAATGAAAGCCATCTCCTTTATGCCTTTGAGAAACGTAGCTTTATTAGAAAAATTTTCCTCCTGCAAGGAGATGTGGCTATAGAAGGAATGGATAGGTAATTATTATTTTAAGAGAATTTATTTACATAGCTCTTTTAATCATGAGACAAAGTAATTCTAATACATTTCAAACTAAAATATCAGTGGAAGGGTGTTGGTTTCCATGTAGAAGGTTGTAATTCTTCTCTTACTAAAATAAGTTTGCCAAAATGGGATGTATTTCAAAAAATCACACATGCAAACTTATAAATCCTATCACAGTATCATTGATAAGATGCCAAACACAGAGTGTGTTCCTTTCTCTCTCCCAAATACCTGCACAGACATAAACTCAGGCACAGAGCAACTGTATTGCTGCCTCCACCTTTACTAAATTAATTCTTCCCAGGCCCAGTATTGGCACTCAGCCATGAGGCAATAATCTAGCCAGGATCGCACAAGCAATGTGCTCATGGTGTTTTCTCACACAGCACTTGTGAAAGGCACCTCAGAAAATAGACTTATAAGGAATCAGAGAGATGTGGAAAGTGTCTGCATGCTCAGAGTACCATCCACTTGCTCTTGGCTGCATAATGGACAGACAAACTGGGAAAAAGACACTTTCCCCGTGCCAATTTGGAAAATCCTGTGTGTGTCAGTAAACCAATTGAATGCCACTAAACTAATAAAACGTCACACAAGATAGCAGCTCTCTTCCTCCACCTTGCAGGGACTTGGCTGAAGGAGAAATAAATCATGAGCTGCATGTTTTCAGATGTTAATATCTAGCTGCTGTGAGGGAGGCAGTGACACATTCTTTTAGTCTTGTTAGTTGTTCTGACTGTACTGAATAAGAAGACTGTTTTGTGTGTATGTGCATATTTTCTGTTGTAGTCTCATGCTGTAGTGTGATAGAATGTGGTTCCTTTATGTAGCTTGAAATTATTTTTATGTCATAAAAATTACCTTTGATGGTTTTGAAATCTTTGTTCAGGTCTATAAGGCCTTTATAAGTTATTGTTTTCTTATAAGTATTCAAAATGAAAGTCTTAAAATGCATGAATTTAAAAAACACATGTTCAAGATGGAATAACAGTAAAGTGTAAAAAGTTACAAAATGCATCAAATGGCACAAACGAATAATTTCATCTACAGCTGCACACTTCTATGGCTTATGCAATCACCTCTGAATATCAGAGTGCCTCATTTCTACTGTTTCTCTGAAGTCCAACGACACAGAAGCTGCTCTGCTCGGTTCTGGGCTTGGGTGCTCGCAGCAAGCCTCGGTGACAGGCCACTCTCAGCTGCCCCTGGTCCCCAATAATTAGCCTGCTATGGCAGCTACCTCTTGTGGTTTTGCCTGTGAGAGACATTTGACACAGCAGACATCAGAGGGATTTTTCAGGAGGCTCTTGTGGCGTCCGAATGGCTCTTAATTAACCACTTAGGTATCCTCGTTCACTCTCCTGCTTGGCACTTTCCAAATGGTAGGGGTTGCACTGTGGATCTAAACACCGGGGAAGCATGCTATCAAAAGATCTTGTAAATGAAGGCTTGTGTAAATTATTTTTAATGATTCCCTCCTGGCACATCATTATGTTTGTAGTTACACACAGGCACTTCAGAGATGGCTCATCTTCCGTAAGGTCAGCTGCAGGACCACCATAACTAGCTGCAGTCAGTAAATGGCTTATTAATTAGCACAGTGATTTTACATTGCTAAGAGCTCTGATGTATGGAGCTAGAATTGTAATTGTGTAGGATCGAAATAATAAGCCATCTCAGGGCTCCTTATGCAAATTGCCATATTATAAAATCATTACCTATCTAAACACTGAGTTTTAATAAGAATTACAATGATGAATTTTATGATAATTGACACTCAAATTTTAATCTCTTGGATTTTTATCATTTTGGTGGTTAAAGTGTGTTTCTAATTAAATGTTGCTTAAAATGCAAAGGATTGTTTAACAATTCTATTCAGTTCTTCTAGTTCAAATCAGGTTATTCTCTTTGGTCATAGAAGATGGGCCTTCTTAGTAATAGGTATATGACATTATGTATTACTTGTAGAGTAAGATGTTTAATCTTTCTCTTTTTTTAACAATTATGATTTTGATGGCACTGTATTGTCAACTGTGAGTTAGAGCATAGTGCGTGTCATTGGGTCTGACTTCCACAGTAAAAATGACTCAAAATAAGGAATTAAAATCTAGGGAAGATTTTGAATGCTTACGATATTTAATATATTTTCCTTCTTTATTTATTATTCCAAAAGGTTTAAAGAGAGATCTAATAGTTTTAATCTTAGATATGCATGAAAAGCTAACAAATTTCAAATTACTATTTATAGCATAGTACAAAATACCTAAAACTGATAGATCATTAAAATTTCACAATTGTATTTGCAGACAGATTTTATTTGCATATTACAATGTTTGTTTATTTTACAATATTTTTCTTCTGTGGAATGATTAATTCAAAGCAGATGCATCAGCAACAAATCTGGAAAAAGTTTTTATGGGTAGAGGCATAAAGTGTCAATCTGAATATACCTTACCTCATTTCAGTGCCTCTCCTAAGATCTTGCACTGCTTGGAAATTTTCTAAAGAACAGCAAATCATACACATTAACTTGTTAACACAATGAAGGTAAATTTCTGGCAAGTTAAGAAGTTTTCTCCTATGAATTGATCATTTCAATGCAGAGTATGGCATTGAGGAAATAGTCTATGGCAAATGAAAAGCAGAGAATTGTGTAGAGAATGGCTGTACCAAATGAGACTACAAGTCCATCTGAAGGAGTGCTCTTTTTCCATCAATGACCAAAACTGTGCGTCTTCGCAACAGTAAAAACAGAGAGGAAAATAAAAAGTATCCTATTTCAACTGATTTCAAGACCCTGACTGCTTGCAACTCTTCTCTCTATTAGCATACCTCAACACACTTCTTCCATGAGATTAATCGACTGTCCTTGGAATCTTGTAAGCCTTCAGTATCCACAATTTCCTTGGCAAGGTGTTCCACAGATCTATCCACTATTGCACATCCCTTGGTGTGTTTTGAACACATCTCCTCTTTGTTTCTATGAATAGATTTCTGCACCTGCACAGATAAAGCAAATGAACACCAAGACCCTCCATGCTGACAATAATTTTGCAGATACTAGAAAAATATTGCAATCCTAATACAAATAATACTGCAAATGAAAACATATGCGAATAGTCCCATAGCCACTGTTAAGATCCTAATACAAATTGGTGCATTCTTTCCAGTTTTACAGAAGATTGGTACAAGTTGATGGTACTTGAAATAACTGAAATGGAACAAAATATATCTGTGGTATTCCCAAAGTATTGAGAGAATATAGTGGGACGTGAAATGCTCACCTATTCCTATAACTTTTGGCTGCCATCTCAGATAAATATCAATACCACAATATCATGTCCTGCAGCTTTCCACCAAATTTTTTCACTGGGGACATAGGAGAAGATTAAAATTGACATCTGAAAATAACATGTATAGATCAAAAGTGATTATTTGAGCTTTGCTGTGATTCAGATATTTTTAGCAAAAAGCCTGAACGAAAAGGGAAAATGGTAATTAAAGTAAGTCTCTACTGTTAATTACTATCTAGTAGCCTTTTTGCAGTTAATACTTTGAGGAATTCTCTTCATGCTGATCTACCATTATAAAGAGATATATGAATTAATGGAGATGGACAGTCAGTATGTTGCTTCCATGTTTTTTGTTTTACATCATGTTTCAAAACTGGAAAATAGACCCATATAGAAACAAAGAATTTTAAAAGTCAGTGAAGGTTGATAGAATGCTAAAATTGACAGATTCATAGGCTGATGAAAATAAATGTTACCTGACTGGAAAATGGGTTGAGGTGGATTTCAACACATACTATACACATAAGTTTTTCTTTTAGCAAAATAAATCTAGCTTTTACATCTGAATATAGAAAGAGGTAGTTCTAGTATTAAGCTGCATTTCATTTTGTGGATATATGTATTATGTGTAAAAGCTTGTTCCAGCTTGTAACTGAGCAAGGGCAGATCTTGGTGCTTTTAAATGTTATATTGGACAGTTTATAGAATTCTGAATGGCACTGAACTACAAAGTTTCATTCATACTTTTTTTTCTGAGTTTGTCTTGAAGTTTTATTTTAAGAAGAGTCTGTCACAACCTTATGTTTTGACAGCTATAAAGTATTGCTTAGGAAGGGGCAGAAAAAGCATACAATTGTTGTTACACTGTAATGACTGCATTTGGCAGAGAGGAACGATTAAACCAAAGCCAGACAACTACCAAATTCTCTTTCCTGCGGTTTTTCTGCTTTAAGTCTGCTTTACAGGCATCCAACGGCATGGTCTCTTTACAATCTTTTAAACATTCCTCTGTGATTTTTGGTATGCTGTGCACACTAGAATGCAATCAACATCTGTTAATTTCTGTCCATTAAATGTATTATCATAACACACAAGCATGATGTTTTATTTGTATGGCTGAAATGAGACTTATGACCCATAATCCATCATCTTCCTGTCATATTTTTATATGTTGTCTATTCAATCCCCAGAACAGTTTAAAAAGCGTAAAGCAAAACTCTCCTTAAGTTATAGACCAGCTGCTGAAGTGTCCAGCTGAAGAGGTCATTGTGCTTTATTTTTGCTGAATCTAGCAGGAGTTGCTCATTCTAAGCCAAACATAATACAACGTGGATGTCCCCAGAAGCTTAATGTTGAACTACCATGTCTAAACTTTCTAGCAGGCATTTTTCTGAAAATATCATATTGCAACAGATAATGCTTAGAGAACATGGATTCAGCTTAAAAAAAAAAGGGTAAAACATCAAGAAATGTTAGACCATTTTTTCGTGTATGACTACAAAGAAACCCTCACTAATACTGCATAATAAACCCTCACTAATACTGGATAAAAATAGGAAAAATATTTGGGGGAACAGTGCTTTTTTTTAGAATTAATTTAGAAATTATAGAATATAATTTAAGTTTAAATCACTGGCTTATTTAATAGTCTATCATTATTTTAATTTTAAAATTCAGTTATATAGAGCTTAAAATTATTCTTAAAACTGGCAAAATGTATGACTCCTCAAGAATTGGCTGTATTTTATTGTATTTTCATAAAAGTCTGATGGGCCAGTTTTGTCTGACATCAGGGATGAATAAAAGTCCTTTGCAGTCAAAACTTGGCTGTGGCTATTTTACCTTACAGTAGTGCAATTTCATACCAGTGAGAAGTCTAATGTAAGATATAAGTAGTAATACCTACATGTATTTTGCAAATTGTGGGTGGAGGTTCAGAGCTTATTTTGAGTTTTGCACCCTTTAGAAAAATAAATAAACATCATAATGCCAGCATATATCTATTTTCAATGACATCAATATATGTTCATGGTAGATACTACAATAGAGAATAGATGTCACCTTTTTAATAAAATTTGGAAATTACACAATGCAGGAAAAATGGAAGAATAGTGAGAAGAATATAGTTTTAACTTACTCCATATGACACCCAAGTTCCCAGTCAGCATGAACTGTAAACAAGCACCTATGAAGCATTAAATTAATATTAATGGAGACCATAGTTTGGAAATGAGAAGCATATACAGTCACTCAATCCTGTCCATTTATCTTACATTTCCTACTCCATATAGAGAGAAAGAACATGCATCTTTTGAAACACATGTAGTACAAAAGAAGAAGTTGCAAAAAATGTTGCAGGTATGTAGGATATGTCTTGGAAGAAGGGGAGAGCTGAGTCACAAAGTTTGTAGCACTAACTGTGCTAGAAGCAAAGAGAGTCCTGAATTAGAATAACCTAGTTTTTTGATTATTTGGTTTTTTTAAGCAGGAAACAATTTTCTTTTATTCTTTAATTTTGCCAATTAACTAAATGAGGCCAGAGTGACCTGACAAACCTGGTGTTTCATGTCTAAAGAAGAATGATCAGTAAGCTGGTCTAGACTTCAGACTAATATATTCTTTAGACAGATCATGAAGTAACTACAAACCTTAAAAGGTACTCCCCAAGTGGACTGCTCATGAATCTCTTTGCATATTGGTAATATTGGTAATATTGGTAATAATTGGTAGCTGTGTCAGAAGAAAAGTATGTAGTGTGTCTAGGAAGAATCTAAATACACATGATTAGGTAATGCATATGGAGGAATCCTTCTGGAAACAGACATTCTGAAACCTAGTGCTTTTAAAATAGAAAGCCACTACCACCAATCTAAACATGCAATTTTCTTGATACTGTGGGGTAGGTTTTGTTTTTGTAAGAACTAAAGAACCGGTGATCACAAATTCTCTTAAGTGTTCCTTTATCAAGTTCCCCATACAATAGTAGGTGGACATGACCCATCACAGATTTTGCAAATATAAGCTTCAGCTACCTGTTTCTGTGACTCTCTGTCATGCATCTCTCATTTGTATAGCTGGAACAACTTGAAGGGATTATTTTTTCCAAACATCAGTATCAGCGAGGGAGAAACTATTATTACCCATTTTTCCACTATGATACACTATCTTCATCTTACTGAAGAAGTTGAATTTTTAATGTTTTCTGACTTTTTCAATGAAAACTAACTTCCTGGAGCAAGGAAAAGGCATTTCCCTTTTTTTTTTCTCTTACCAAGGTCTGACAATAAAACATGAATGTACTCAGGCTGCTAAAAGAAGTCTCAGTAAATCTTCGAAACAGGAAGCATTAGAAAAGCAAACACAGAAATTTTCACTAGTAGCCCTAGCAAGCCCTCAAAAAGTGCTCGATTGTGACTAAGATGATCACATATGGCAGCAGTTGATAGCTGTAATGTCATGTCCATGTAAATGGCTGACCTGTAGTGCAGAAAATTTTTTCCTGTTTGGAAAAAAAAACCAAAAAACTTTAGTGACCTTCAGAGAAGCTCTGTTTATTTTCATACAAGGCTAATTTTTCTATCTAAATTTCTAAGTTGAAAAATAGCTTCCACTGCAGGAGCTGACTAGACCCTTAATTACACACTCTAAATACTTGCTTCCCAATGAGTCAATCTTTCTAAAAGTCAGAGGGTTTTTTCTAACAATTTTGCTGCTGTGTTCTGCGCTCCCTCTGATTTGACTATTTCTTCATGATATGGTGATACCCAGGGCTCTATATCATATTCCAAACAACAGAAAACAAAGGTTAACTCCAAACAGGATGTTTCTTATACTTCAGTTGTAAGTTAGTTTTACATTTAACTTACCTTTCAAATTAATTTACACAATTATGCACCATCATTCATATTTTATCTCCTCTCTCTAGGTTGTTTCCTAGTGTTTCATAGCATTGCTGTATATTTGTCTTTGATTTCTAGTTCTGCTGAGCTTTGCTTGCCTTTAAAATAATAATTACTAGGACCCTACATTTACTAAAGCTATTAAATCTTAAAAGGTCTTGAATTGAAATCATTCTAATTTTTGACCTATGTTAAGTAGATCTTTAAATTCTGACATTCTAACAACTCTGTATTTTTCCTGAAAATAGATTTCAAGAAGAAGTGGTTACAGGAATTAATGACCTGAGGTTTTACTCTTGTCCCTTTTCTTTAGTATAATCTCTATGAAGAAAACTGTCATTGTATTGAACAAGGGTGATTTTTGTTCAGTAAATATTGAGTCTTAGAAGAAATGTTTCACTGTTTGTTGCTGGATTAGTGTTGATACCTTTTCATGGGAGAGGAGTTTTGTCATGAACCACTTTTATACTATGCAGTAAACTTTTTCTGGGAGTGGTTTCACAGGATTTGAGCAGAAAAGACTGCTGAGGTGACCACCTTTCTTTAAAGACCAGTGAGCTGCCATGTAAGTAACACCCTGCTGTTGGGAAGAAGGTCGCAGAGATGTGTGAGGCAGAGATTAAGTCAAGGTAATATGTCTGTGTAAATGACTGCCCCGACCCATCTGCCTTCCACTTCAAAATTTGTAATGTTTCTGTACACATTTGTTGCTGCTGTCAACACATCTTGCTTTGTTTGCCATCCTGACAAAGCAAACACCATTTTTATTCACCGAGAACTATGTCTATTCTCTCTTTGGCATCTCCACCTGTTTGAAACAAAAAAATCTAAGGAGGGAGCCAATGGATTGAACTCAGTCAGGAATTTTCTTTTGGGTGGCCACAGCAGGTTTACCTGAGTAAGTGTAAAAGCAATGGAAAAACTGTTCCTCTGCTCACAACCCCATTTATCCTAGAGCTACTTGAGGATTTATCCAGTCTTTTCTGAGCTGAGTGTGGCCCAACAAAGATGATTTTAATTACAAGAGTCACTCTATGTTATCATTACTCCAAATTGTGCAACATCCTTGTATATTTTCAGGTTGTCATAGTGCTTCCCTTGAAATTCTGTATGAAGAAGTTTCTGGTGGGATTTTCCATTGATCATGCATATGCCCACTGTAGTAATTTCCAACATCATGTGGATAAAGCCTTTGCATGGGCTAAATTTTGCAAATAATATCATCCCATGATGGATTCACACTTGCTCCTTAAGCTCATAAATTCCATGCTCTTCTCCTGCTTTCCCATCGGTGCAAAATTTGATCAGTAAAAACAATGACACAGTAAAAATGTCTGAAATACTGGAAGGGTATTTTTTTGGTTAGGATATCTAATGGATGTACATGTTTATGTATTATTGTATATAAACCAAATTATACTAAGAAAATACCCTCACCTTTAATTCTTCTATTGAAAAATTGGATCCACAGAGCCCTTTATTTCTGAAATAAAGCCCTTCTGATGCTATATATTTAGCACAATTTAATTAGGGTTTATTTGAAGAGCTAAACCTTCCTGATCTTTTTTTTTTTTTCAAATTTATGTTGCAGCATTGAAGTTTTTTAGTAAAGACACTTACAAGTAATAATTCTTTAGACTGTGTACTACTGGCATTCAGTAATAATAATGTTTAATCTTAAAGATCAAATGCTGTCTGAAGATACTATTATTCAAGTGTTTTCAGAATTTTTATTCCTAGTGCTAAGTGTTTGTAAATTTAACAACTTTTGCTTTATTTGTTAGATTGCTTAATGCCAAATTGTGATAACTATTGTGAAGCAGCAGCAAAGCAATAGTTAACCAAACAACAGCAAATCCATTGGCATGGACTAGGGAGCACTGCTTGTTTTATTATACTTATATCCCGTGAAAGCTTTCCTTCACACAGTCAGAATCTTCTTCTTGGCTTATTCTATTGTCTTCTCTAGCATTTATAATGCTTAATGGAACTCGTGTTTTATCTCCCTAGCAGTGACTCACCTGTGGAACATGGATGCTCTTACTCATATGTGTGTATCTGGGGAGGTACCAATACCCAGCTATATCTGGGTTGCCAAAACCACCTCATGATACTGTGCCAGATAAACTACCATAAGCCAAGAAAATTGGTTAAGGACCTGTTTAAATCTTATTCTTTGCCATTTTTTGGTGTCTCTAGCCATTTTTTTTTTAATTTTATTTTCTCATCTCTGCGGGTACTTATTTTTGCATTCTTTTGCCTAACTAACCCTTGCTGTAACTATGTGTTATATTTTTCCTGGCATGATTTTCTTCTGTAATCCTCTCGCTTGCAGTTTTTTACCACTGCAAATATTTCTTGCTTCCATCACTTGCAAATATAATCCCGAATATTTTTGAACTGTACTTAAACATTTTATTTATTTATTTATTTATTTATCACTGGTTGGAAGAAATGAGAAAATACACCAAGAAAAGAGCATAGATGCAGAACAGTCATCTTTTTGCCAAGACATATTATTGTGTGCTCTAACCAACCACAGATTTACAATTAATAGTAAAATATACTGTAATTTCCCTTGACCATCCCTAGCAGGATAACAGTAGGGAGTTATTTAAATTAAATCAGAATAATTATTTTAAAATAGGCTTCATTAGATATATAAATATAAATCACACCACCACAGATTGTTTTAAAGTGGCTGTCCCAGGGGCTTCTGAAAGACTGGATGATGAAAAAGGGAAAAGAAAAAGGGCTTGGAATGAGTCCCAAGAGAGCACTTTTGAGTCATTTCAGTTTTACATTATCACATTATATTAAACATATTGAAAAAAGTTTAAAGACTCGTGAACTGGTGACAACAGTGAGGTGACATCTTCTCACATTATTTCTCAATTTTTTTCAGTATTTGACTTTGACTTTGTGCAGTTTTTAATGTTTTTACAACATTTTACATTGTAAATTTTATACAATAAGGCATACTGACTATAAGTTATAGAATCTTAGATACTTATCTACAGGTACTAATTACAGAAAATAGCAAGAATTGCTTACTTCCATTATGAATTCAAATGAAGGCAATATTTAATAAAATGTTGTTTATCCTCATTTAAAGGAATTGCAACTTTTGCTACTGTCATCCTTATTTCTTTGTTTACTGATTTTCCTATAAAATTTTCTATGGCATATTTTGGAAGAATGTGCTAGTTAGCACAGCATATGCAGAGTTTGCTCTCATAAAGTAGAGGACTGAAACCTAATGTACAGATTTTGGCTGGCTCAAATGAAAATATAAAGATTGTGGCTATAAGGAGGGATAAATAAAAATATATAAAGAAATTTTAATATAGTGAAAGGTTAATATTTTTTACTTACAAAAACAAATAATAAAATATAACTCCTTCACTAAGTTCCCATTTTTAGACTTAGATAGTATTAACCAAAAATGATCATTCTGTCCTTACAAAAACATCGTCGAAACAAGAATAACGTGAACTTGATAGCAATAAGAGGTCATTTTTTCAGAATTAAAACCTAAATGAATGGCATAGTCATATCTGCCTTACAATGATCTTTTAAAAGCTCAAAGAAATATTTTTTTTTTTCTTTTGTATGCAGGGCTGATTTTTCATGCTAGGAATTTAGAAAGAATAGCTCATAGTAGTTTCTTGGTATGTAATATTTAAGAACTTCATTATTATTGTACTATAAATCTCTACTAAGAATGTATAACAGTATCATAGGCAGGAATGAACAGGAAATATGAATGAAGCTTCCAGATCAGAAGCTGTGGTGTGTTCCAGCACTGCCCTCTTTGCAAAGGACGTAGTTACAGCTGTCACCAAATCAGGCCAGTCTTGCACAAAACTTTGTTAATCTGCCTGGAAAGCTAACCAAATGAGTTGTGATATACATGTGACATACAGCATTTATAAAAGAGGAGGAAAGGGATTTCCTTCTTGCTTTCTGAAATTGACGTTCTGGTAGTGGAATAGTTCATCAGCATATTTTCCTGAAGTATTGCTGAAGCAAAAATGTGAAAACGTCAAAAAAATATGACCTCTTCAAAAAAAATTCTTACTGAGCAACAGGGAGCAAGAAAAGTTAGTGATACAGGTGCTGAGCTAGAAAGCAAGGAAAAATGAAAAAGATTTTAATCTTTCAAATAAATCTAACTCCCAAAATTGTCCACATTTCAAACTACTCCTGTATCCCTCCTAAATCTGACAGCCTGGGCTATCTTTCATAAAATGTCATGCCATGTGTCATGGTTTGACACTGGCACAATGCCAGTGCCCCCATGAAGATACCTTCTCCCTGGTTTCTGCTGTGAGATGTGACCAGGAATAAGCAAAGCAGGCTCCTACTTAGGAAAGAAAAGAACCAGAACTTTATTTACTACTCTACAACTACAGATAAAAAGGAACACACACACAGGGAAAATGAAAACTTCACAAGTGCATTTCCTCCTCCCCCCCACCAAATTTCCAACACAATACATCTATTCCTCAAATCACCAACTCTCGGTCCAGCAGCACCTTTTAGACAATCAATCCTCAGTTCATCAAGAGGAGAGGAGTCCTTCTTGTGCCATGGGCTTCCCCTGGAAACACAGTCGAAGCCTCGTGTGTTTCTGTGTCACTCGTGGCACTGCCCGGAGTACATCTGCCGTCGTGACCTCTTCCTTTCATGTCCAGTGCTCTCACCACTGAACACGGACCAGAACTGCTTCTAGGGTTGTCTTTTAAGGATGCTCTGTCCCGATCCAAAAAAGGCACAGTCTCTCCTTTGGGACACCTGTCCCCACAATCTCTCCTTTGGGACACCTGTCCCCCCCATATTTTTTCACCCCCTGGGGCCGAGGGGCATCAACACTGAACCCTCTTGGTTCTGAGGCCATTGCCTCCCTCTAGAATGCAGTCTCTGTATCACAAGGAACATGGTTCTGTCCATGGCTATACAAAAAGAGTCCAGCAAAAGCTACTCCATCATCTCTTCCCACTAGGATTCTTCTCTATTCTTCTACTATCTCTCACTCGCCCAGACCTCTCTCACACTTGCACATTCCTTCCTCATCTTCCACTCTATCTTCTAGGAAAGGTCAATGTTCTGTAAAGTTCTCATTCTCCAAAAAGGGGTTAAAAGCTCCTACAAGCGGCCGGCTGAACCCCCCCCCTCTTCTCCGTCCCAGCCGTGCTGCCGGCGCAGGCCCATGTTTATCCAGTTTCAAGGTTACAGTCTCAGGCAGCGGCTCTTTCTCTCTCTCTCTCTGTGTCTCTCAGGGGGGGCTGCCCAATGGCTCCCGGTGTCTCTCTCTCTCTTCCACCCTTCCACCCCCGGGCTCAGGCCTACCTCTCCCGGCCACATGGCTTTCCCCTCCCCCTGCCCAGCCAGCAGCTGGGCCGGGGGAGAGACCCGAACTCTTTCCCGCCGGAAACCCAAGAGGGCCCTCCCAGGGGAGAGCTCTGCTTTTAACCCCGTGTTCTCAGAGGCGTGTCCATGTCCCAATGGCCAGGTTAAATGCCAATATTAAAGTCTGAATATCCATTGGCCCAAAACACAGCATCCCAAAAAACACATTTCCTGTCAAACCACCACACCATGATAGTAGAACAAAATTATAGAAATCAGTACACAAAAAGCATCTTGCACTTAACAGTCAGGAAATTTTTAAGTACTCTGTTATTCTTTCTATATTAATTTATTTTTCAAAGACGTTCCATAAAAACATTGACATAGCATTTAATATTCTGCATTTTGTTTATTTTCATTTCAAGGATATCTGAAAGAAATAAGTATTTAAACTTCATGTAACTATGAACCTGGTAAGGCAATACTGACACAGTGCCTCTATTGTTTTTTCATAATAAGAAACAAGCATAAAATATGTTTTATTCAACTGAAACAATTTTATCCCACGTGTCAACTAGTGATGATATGCCATTATCATATAATAAAACTTTTTTTGCCTTCTGTCTGGAGCTAATTTCATCACTCCACTATTAAGGAGCATCATTTACAGCATTTCCTGATTATAATTATTTGCTTTTGCAACAATATTTTTTTCATATCATTTTGGTCTGAATTTTATCCTTTTTAATGTTTGTCAGCAAGAAATATTTGGTCATGATACCTTTCTGTATAGAGATGTAAGCAGCATCATTTAGCATTATATAGATATAATTGGAAATGTTTGGAAAGAAAAAAAATCAACCAAGTTCTTTAATGATACAACATAGGGGTCTGTGGGAGCAAAGAAATATCCATACTATTCAACACTACAGTATTATTCTCTATTGTCTATGATGTATTTTTCACAAGGGTATTTGTGAAACTGACCATGAGAATGCATAACTTTTATGTAGCCCTCTCATTTCCTACTTAGATGAGAGCAAAGATGATCACTCTAAAATTGTACATAGCCTGATTCTTGCTCCTAGGAGATGTAATATTGGTGAAGACCAAGTGCTCGTCCTCACAAACAGCCCTGCCTTGAGCAAGCCCAGACTACTGATGACATAGTCATGTAGTTTTCAGAGGTAGAAGTGTGATTCCCCAAGCAAGAAGGCAGCCCAAACATTTCTGAATTTCAGGAATAAGTAAAAGAGGCTTCAGAAAAATCATTCTAAATATCTGTATGGCCTATGTTCCTCACGGTATGACTTTTCCTGCAAAACAACACACATTGGAAAGAGAAAGATAGAGGAAAGGAGGGAACTTGTTCTGTTATTGTTGGAGTTGCTCACTGTTCCATGAATTTCCCCTCTATTTTCCATCTTCCTTTATCTTCCCACAAGATTTCTAGCCACCTGTGAGTGTGGAAAGGATCTCACCAAGCCTTGATGCCTTGAACTCCAGAGACAGTGTTAGAATTCGGAAACATATAACCACGAAAATGATCATATGTCAGTGCTTTTATTAAGAGCTCTGGGTGTCAGGAGTATTCAGCTCAAATCTGACTCCGACCGTACATCCGAGATGAACATGCTTTTATATTCTATCATTATATAACTTTCATGTTAATTATTAAACTTATCTTGTTCTATTGTATACATAGATTTCAGTCAAGCATGGCTTCTCATGGCTCCCCCTTAAATTTCTAACATAGTTTCTCATGATTCTTCTTATGATTATACAATAATTATGTTTAGTTTCTAAACAATCATCACATCTAACAATCATATCATTTATCATACTGCTTATGCAGGTGCAACAGAAAGCCTAACATTTCAGAGTCTATTTTAACATTTTCCCAGGTCCCCACTATCAACAGGATTGTTCTTACAAGGGGTGCTGTGAGCTTGGGACACACAGGGTTGTTTTCCCCCGTTGGCCAAGAAGGTGATTGTACTGCTCTCAGCATCATTTGGTTTTCTCACAGAAGAACTGAGAGGCAAAGAACAAGCAGAAAGCCAGCCTTTGCATGGAAACATTTAATCAGTTATCACCATCACTATGTAGGATTTAGACCTATTTTTATTAGGACCATTTTTGCTACTAGAGACTACTAAGGAAATAATTTAGGGAGAATCTTCTCATAAAAATCTGCAAAAAAACTGGGCACAAAAAGACTTGCTCAGTGTGTGCAAAGGGGAGAAAGCAAAGAGAAACAATCAAACCAAGGAGAAAAGGTTGTTGCTTTGGTTGTTTACATTTTTTTCCTTATACAGGAAATTTCAAAATCCTCTCCTCTATAATTCAGCTGTTATGTAAACTATCCAGACTATTATTTTCAGCTCTTGAGTAGGGTAGGCATAGATAGACAAATTGCAGAAATATTCTCACAGTATTTCCACCTCAAAATCTGTTCTAGGCAATGTCCCTTAAAATTTCTATTCTTGCCAGAATAACAGCTCAGATAACAGGCTGAGATCAAAGCCTCCTAAATCAAATCCAGTGCTTTCCTAAAATACAAACAACAAACAAAACTCTCCTGATCTGTTTGCTCTGATTTCTGATTTAAAAAGCCTGTGAGTGTCTATACTCCTCATTCATTTGCAACTGGTTTATAGTCAGAATCAATTGTCAGTTAGGAAATGTCCTCTTCACATTAAGATGTACAGGCCCTTAAAAAACCTCCAAAAATCCCTTACTAGATTAGATGTAATCTAGATTTTTGGCAACAGAATATGAAAAGAATATACCCAAAAGATAGCAAATGTATCCTAAAAAAATCAAAGTTTTATTAAAGATGCTATTCCCTCAAGGCTGCCCCAACTTTTTCCTTTATCAATCTCGCAGTTCCTTATTAATTTATTAAACCTTATTCGCAAGAAGCTAAGAACTCCTAAGATTGTTTTCTGAAGACTGAAGAAGGTACCTTGAGCATCCTTTAGTTTGAACAAGGTTTGTCCAACAGTATTCTTCATTCTGAAGGCCCATGTTCAGCTTCCTTTTAAATGACCTAAGCTGATCTAAAGGTCTATTTTAGGCTTTACGTGTAATACACTGTCAACAATCAGAACTGTAAGTTTCCCAGGAAGCTGAAATGGGAGCTCGCATCTAGTAACAGTTCTTGTATCTATATATTTTTTTAAAATTAAATACATAGTTTTATGCAAAAATTCTGGCTTAATAAGATTTGCATTTGTGTATAGTTACATTTTAAAAGGAAATGGGACAAGCATTTTTCTCTTTCAATTTTCCCTACTTTTATTTGCCTTTTACTCCATCCCTGAAACCTTAAGAAGGAGCTGAAACCAAATAATGGGCAACTTTTTTCCTCATGTATGATATACATATATACATATTGTATATGCCATGTGTGTTATGTGAATTTCTATCTACCCATCTGTATATACCCATATACCTCTACCTGTATATATGATGTATATTTACCCAATCCAAAACCTCACAGCTGTCTTTCATATAGCCACATCTTAGGGGCATGGAGGGGGCTGAAAACCTCACACATTGTGAAGCTGCTCTAACATCTAAACAGGAGAATCTAACTGGAGAATGTAAACCAAAAATATACTTGAACACCTAGAGTAAAACTGCTCTGCCCCTCTTTTGGGAACAAGGCTAATGTATGAAAATATGAGATTTATAGGGATTTTCTTTGTGTAGCTTCATTTCACAAGTGAATGTGTGGAGGAAAGGTATCAAGCAACAAGATTAAGCTGGATGGGGTGGAGGGTAAGTAAAGGAAGTAATTTCTGTCTGCTCATGTAGCAGGGTACAGCAAGCCTCTATTAGTATCTCATTAGTCATGACTAATCAGCACCCAGAAATGAGTGCTGGCTTTTGTTTGTTTTGTTGTGGGTTTGGTTTATTTTTCTATTTCCACTGGCTGAAATCTCATAGATGAGAGCAACTGTATGATCTTTACCACAGACAAAAGCCTGTCAGCCCCCAGTGTTTTAATCAAAGCAGTAGGGACCTTTAGCAATGAGTCCCATTTTGCTACATTTTCTACCCTAACTGCTGAGTTTCTCCTGGGGGAAAGAGCAGCTCTGTTGCTTCCCAGAACTGCCTATCACAGAGGAAGTGCTAAAGCACGACAGTCTCTGTGATTTAGAGATGTAGAGTTGTATCTGATCATTTCTCTGGGCTTTTCTTCTTCTTCTGACAAAGAGACATTTTGTGCCCTTCTAAATGCTTCAATATTTGTTTTCTTTTGAGACAGTGGAGAGCAAGGATATTGAAAGTGTCAGAACTGTTCAGTCTAGAAAAAGGAAACCAAGGTGAGATGTGATAGGTGTTCAGCTATGTTGAAGTATAGAGATGAAACGAATAAACTGTTCTTCTTGTGCCTCATAGATAAGACACGCAGCAATGAAAATACTTAATGGCAAGGCAGGTTTAGGTTAGGCACCAGGAAAACACTCAGTATTACTAAGGCACCGGAATATATCTCTGAAGGTTCTCATTATTGGTATGCAAACACCTGCAAGGAGTAACGCAGATATAATTTCCTCTGCTTTCATATAAAGGTGTGAACACTCAGAGTCTCCCCAGTCCTGTTTTCATATATCTATGGCAATGAATACTGTGCCTTGTGACCTAGAACAGAGGCAAGACAGAGTTAAAGAATAAAGTAGGTATTTATTAAAAGGCCTCAATGGATACACCTTGGGTCTTGGGATACACCTAGAGTCTGGCCAGGGCTACACCTAAGATGAACCCAAAATGGAGGACCAGTCACGGGCTCTCACACTTTTATAAGTTCTGGTCCATTTGCATATTGGAATTAATTGTCCAGTTATAGCTTCAGGTTATGGAGTCCCATCCTTGTTTTTCTGTCTTCATTCTGCCATTGATTATGCTCTTGGGCCTGAGATTTGGATCATTTGTCCTTGGTCCCCAGCTAGAGAAGGAACTGTTTTGTCTACCTATTCTGTGAGGAAAGTTTACTATCCCCTAATATTAAGATCAGAACTACACACTAAAGCAGTAGAGAATCTGAAAAATAAAAAATCTAAAACCTGAAGCATCAATAGGAACCTGCCCTCAAATTCATACACAGCATATTATATTCTGTAGTTGATGCATTATGTTCTATATTCTGGATTTATAGTCTATATTCTGTTCTACAGTTTTGATTTTATTGTGAAAAAAAGGATCTATTTCCTATGCTAACTTAAAATGTGATATTTAGTTGGATAAGTCACTCAGTACCTTGGCATAATAGTCTTATTATTTAACTTCCTGCTTACATACAACAGAAATTTAAATTCTAAAGTATTAGGCTCATACAAATATAAATACTTTTACGAACCTAGTAAACAAATTTGAAGTTCATAGTTTTGATGCAGTTGTCCTTGCTGCTCTAATTAAGTCATTCTGCAGTAATTTGTGATATGTTTTATTCTATGCCATGACCATGGATGTTTTTTTTCATGTTTTCCTTAAAGAGTGTACAGTGGCACATACTTAAAGATCAGAAGGTATAAGACAAATAGATTCAATTTGCCTGGCATGCCTTCCAAGCTAGAAAAATTGCTCAAGTGTTAGTTTTTTAGAGTGGGGTTCTCTATGTAGACTGTAAGGCTTTGCATTTGAGATGACCCTGTCCCTTAGCAGTGTGCTGAGCCTTTCAGAAATCGTTTATACATTTGGCCTTCTGTGGCAAGACATTACACTGCATCATTTCATGTGGTTCAAAAAATCTTCCTTCACTTAGTTGTCTGCTAATTTTACTGGCAACTCTACCATGGCCAATTCTCGTACTTATCAGAGCTAGGGAATGACTGACTCATTATCGTCACATCTTTCAGGATTATAACATTCTTACACCTCAACTTAGCCATCTGAACCCTACTTTATTCTATTTTGTTTCTCATGTTATAGGAATTTTGGTACTTCTGCCTGCTCTTTAACTTCTCTAGTTTTCTTATGGCTGTTTTGAAACCGGATGACCGGAGCCGTGTAAAGTACTCAAGACACGGTTTCAGAATGCATTTGCTTGGTGCTGTGTTTATGTCTTTACTTTCACTTTCCTAAAATTTAGATTTATCTTCTTAACTGCCGCTGAATGTTTAGACTGAAGTTCTAGAGATTGATATGTATGTCCCTTTCTAGAGTGGCAATACTTGTTTTAGAGACTGGAAGAATGCAGGTATAAATGAAATAAAATTTTCATTTAGCCACATCACTTAACATTTATTGACCAATTTATTTATTTATAAACTGATACTTTACATTTATTTATTTATTACTCAATATTGTAAGAGCCTACTGCTCTGAGTAATTATGTAGCACAAGAAGAATGGGTACAGAAATCCAAATGTTGCAGTCCTTGTCTAGTGGACTGGACACTAGGAAGTCAGACCTACCTAGGTACAGTCAAACACTTGTTTGTGAGACTTGATTCATATTTCAGTCAACTCTGCCCTATGAACAGAAGAAAAATGGTTTAGATATACCTCTTTATCCATTTCCATGTTCAATGGCATGGCTTGGACAGAGACTTTAGACACATAACATAAGCTCATTTTTTAGGGATAAATATTTAAGATTTTATGGATTTATTCCTGCTGCTTGAGTATTATTGCCCTTGTAATGGAACAATAAGATGATCACATATTATGAAGCTATTAACCATTACGTAGCTATATTATATTAATTTAAAAAATAGAAGACTGCATGGAATACTCATTCCATGTGTCTTTGCAATTAGTTTGACTACAGTAAAGACTGTTATTCTCAGACTTATGCCAGACTGTTAATATTTTATTTATATTATGGAAATGTAAGTATTTTAACTACAGAGCAGAAATAACAAAAATATCATAGTTGAAGTGGCAGAGATAATGTTTCGCTTTATTTGCATTTTACCATTTCCTGATATCTGACCTTATCTTGGCTGCTTTGATATTCCTTCAGTAAAAGTAGTGGTGTTCGTTTCTCTGACCATGGATTTACAAACACATATAACATATTTAAAGTAATATTTTTATAGCCAAGCAGACACAAACATCACTATTGGTTTTCTATGAAACTCTTTTTAGAGTCCAGGAGGACATAGACATGAATACAATAACTATCAGTAAAGCAGAAAACAAGAAAAAATCTGTATATGTTGATGAGAATATACTTACTCCTGAGGAGTACTTGCAGGGGAATTTGAATCACACTTAATGGGGAGTTGGGAAGGTCGTTTAAACAGGTTGTAGGAAAAGTAAACTGGTAAAAACTGGAGTGTGACACATCTGTTCTGAGGGTGTCAGTTCAGACAGCAATTTCAAATTAAAAAAAAAAGGAAGAAAAAGTTCCACCAGTGGTTCCAAAATTTCCAGCAGCCAAAGAAAGACCAGGTCTGTGTGCCATGTTGAGACAGTGCATTCACACTGTATACCATGAAAGAACCTTAATGGCATCCAGTAGTTCCCTGGGGCATTCTAAAAACAAAGTACAAGGGGCAAATAACTTCATGAAGAC
The DNA here is from genome assembly GCF_037042795.1 of Molothrus aeneus. Lineage (NCBI taxonomy): Eukaryota > Metazoa > Chordata > Aves > Passeriformes > Icteridae > Molothrus > Molothrus aeneus. The sequence continues at coordinate 89,929,564 of NC_089646.1, forward strand.
TAAGCCTTATTTACACTTTTACGCTAAATCTTTCTAAGGAAGTGTTGAGGCATATCCCATAAGCAATCCAGCTATTAACTAAGCTGTACTTGGTCCAGTGACAGCAGTAGTAAAGAGGAAAGAAAGACAGCACCTCAGATTAAGGAAACATTTTTAGGACTTGCTCTGCTTTGCTTGTTTGCTTTAAAGTTGCACAAGCGAGTATAAGTCTAATTTCTGTCTGAGGGAGTTAGGGGATAGAGGTTGCTTGGGAAGCACTGAAATGCATTGGTACCCAATGTGTTGCAGATTTACCAGCTGAGATAGGAGGACAAGGAAGGCATGGGTTATTATTTTCTGGTATTTTCATTTTCATTTCATGCAGTTATCAAAAAGAACCAAAGTATGGACTTCTCAATGTCACAACTTTGAATCTTTCAAAGGCGTGTTTTTCCCTTTTCCCTGGAAAGCAAACTGAATTCCTCAAACATCTGTCAAATGTTCATGTTGAATTGTTCACTTTTATACTCAAGAATGTGTGTCATGAATGGAAGCTCAAGATACTGCTCAGCCTTTCTGAGGGTTTTAGTTTCAGTCGTATTGTAAACATAGTAAGAGGCATTTTAACAATCTTTCTGAAAATATTTTATTTGATATCTATTTATCAGTTTGGATAAATATCAGTTGACCTTGAGCATTATATTGATTCTGTAACTGAGTATATTTAGCAGATATTAAAATAACTAGTGTTCATCCACACAAAATCTGCAGCCAAAATAGTGTTACTTTATAATTGAATAAAGATTTAAACCTACAATAATTCTTTATTGATGTGTAAATACACATGACTAACTTTTCCATATACTATTTTGAATTTGAAAAGTACTCCCTTGTTCCAAGATTAGCCTGAAAGCTAAATATCATGTATTTACATGGTACCCATTAAGCAACTCTTTTTTAGCTCTTGCAAAGTGCTTATTCTGAATCTCTTCACCTTTAAAGGATGTTACAAATTTTTCTTAGCTAACAATTTTAATGTCTACATACTGCTTTGAGAGGCAGATAAAGGTATAAATACAGAATTATACTTGTCTTAATTTGTTAAGTCTTAGGTCAGCAAAGAAACATTTTGTGTCGGTAAAAGTTTTGTTCTTGTTTCTACTGCCTTTTGCAGCTAGTAGCCTTATTCAACATACACAAGAGCAAACTCAGATTACTGAATCATTCAGACAGAGCTTACACAGATGGATAATTCTAGCATGTTGTCTGGGTCTGCCTTCAGGAAATTGCTTTGTCCCATGTGTTGCGGGTCTCAAAGCCACAGTGGAATGGCTGGGTGTGGAACAGATAATGATTATCATAGAATAGGAAAGAAAATTATGAAGAGTTACATGGCATTCAAAAACGAGTTTTCTCTAATCTTTCTTAACCTTCGCTCTTTCTGTAAGTAGTGTCCTCAGAGGAGTGTTCCTCAATTCAGAAGCAAAAAAGGATACTGCAGTATAATGGTTCTCATTTTTCAGTAAAATCTGGGTTATTACAATTCATTTGGAGTTTGATCCTATGATATTTAATCTCAACATTATATGACATCATTAAAGACATCTTATATTGTTTTTGCCTATGGTTAGAAATGATGTCTGCTTAATCAATTCCATTATGCATTCAACCATCCATGACACATCAAAGGCTAATAAGATTTTTTTAAAACTTTGCTTGCTTAAAATGATTTCCCTCCAGATCAAGATGCAGAGCACAAAATATTAATCAGTTTAAATAAATATCAAGACTACCCAAATAATATGAATAATTGGCACAGTGCAGTGCCTACTGCCCAGTTCCCAACAGCTGGTCACACTGGCACATGGCACCATCTCAACAGTCTTTGAGATAATGACTTTGGCATCTGCCGATGAGCGTTTGCTACTGCCCACAGAATTTACAACTCACAAGTGGGAAACAGAGGCTCCAACAGAACTTTTTTATGCAAGGTCTTTGAAATTTATTAATGTAATGCAAACACAAGCCTTCCAACCCATTAAATTGTTGATGTTATGCGAATCCACTCTGGAATTGCAGATCCTCATTAACATTATTTGCATGTTAATCTGCATCTTTTTAATTAGTGATATTATTTATGCACATAATTTTCGCCTACTGGTGCCAAGGCTGAAGCGCATTAATTAATCTACTGAGATGCCAAACTGTTTATTTTCTCCCGTACTTTTATTTGTTTACATGGTGTTTTGGATTCAGGGAAAATAAAAAAGAGCCTCAAGAATAAAAGCAGAAAGACAAGATTAACTAAAAGCTCTTTTTGTTTTCATAATTTAAATTGTAATATTAGCCAAATGTTGTGTTTCTTCCCTCAGAGATCGGTTATTCAGTTACATTACCTTGATGTATTATTAAAATTTATAATGGACTCTGGAGGCTTCTTTTAGTTCTCTCCTTCATTTACAGAATATACTCAATGTTATTTTAATCTTCCTACAACGCTTCCATGCATAGGCAATGATCAGTTCTCCCTTGCGAATCTCCATTGCTGCTCCACTTTGCACAACTGATAAACATTTAAATAAGCCTTTTCAAAAAAGAATAGCATACTAAAATTATTAACCCGTTAATGGAGTTAGGAATTGCCTGACAATTTGTCTTTCCTCTAACTAGGTCAATTGTAACATTTATCTGATCAACAGCAGTGAACTAGTCTCTGAATACTGCATGCCTTACATAGACAAGCTTAGAAAACATTGACTTCAGCATAACCTTTACATTTCTTACATGGTTGTCTATTATATTTACTGGTATTTCTTTTTCTTTCTTTCTTTCTTTCTTTCTTTCTTTCTTTCTTTCTTTCTTTCTTTCTTTCTTTCTTTCTTTCTTTCTTTCTTTCTTTCTTTCTTTCTTTCTTTCTTTCTTTCTTTCTTTCTTTCTTTCTTTCTTTCTTTCTCTCTCTCTCTCTCTCTCTCTCTCACAGACATCCAAAGATGCACTTCCAAAACCAGTTTTCTCTACTGGAAAGCAGCATTACAATATTATCTCTTTCACTCTCCCCTCTCAGGGGAAGAAGTGAGTTCCAGTTGCATGTAGGATGGTAGAAGTATTCCCTCCTCACCTGTAAAAAGCTCTTGTTTGTAACCCCAGAAGAGCAGTGTGGCATTCAGATTTTAAAACTGTGCTGTGTACATGCACAGGAAAACTTTTACTGGGTCATGGCTGAAATCTTTCCCAGGATGGACTTCAGACCAGTATGATACTGGAAGAAAATGTCAGACTTAAAGACATGGAAGAGTTATTCATGCAACAGGTTGAAAGTGAAAGATGTTAGCTGTTAGAATCTCCATGTAGGCTTCAAATGTAGAAATAAATCCTTAGAGATGGTGATTAGCAGAGGAAGACAAAAGCACTCAGATATGGAGAAGGTTTCAATGCATGAATGCTGCATGTAACTTCATGTATGCATGCAGCATTTCTCTGACTAAAATGTATCTTCTGCATATTTTTTTCTGTCTTTTTTATTTTCAACTGATTTTTTTCTTTTTTGTGATGGTTCATGCACGTTTCTCTTCTAGGAAGGCAGACCTGGATGTCACCATGTGACTGGCTGAATATGGTTTGTTAGTTGAACTTCCATCATAATTCAAACATCCTCAACCTTTCCCCCATGCCATGGCTGTGAAGAGTAAGTTAGTTCAATACACAACTGGGTATGCTGATTCTACTTGCTCATGGATGTCACAGAGCAGTTTTTAAATTTTACAATCTCAGTAGTGTACAAAACACCTAAGGTAGAATCAGAACAGCCAAAATTTATTAACTCTATTTTCTCAACATGTCCGCTAATACTTTAGACTAATGCTACATAACTTTTGATAACAACCAATATTGAGTTCCTTAGACTAAGGTGGGGAGAAGACTTGTATCTAATTGCAGAAATCAATAAATTAGACCAGCAAAAATATTTCTGCAACTTTGTATTTAATCTGTGGCATATTTTGAAACTACAATTTAAATATGTGCTTGTATTAAGTACTACATGGTTCTCAATATTTGCCTTGGCAGAAAAAACAGATATGATTTTATATTTTATTCTTGAGAAAGGCAAGATGACCTTGAAATTTAAGTCCCTCATAATTCACAGAGAAAATGGGGCAAAATTAAGACTGCATAGGCAACTTTTTCTTTTCCCAGTATCAGTTAAATATTTATGTTTCCTCAACATATTTTTCTTAACGAAATCTCAATATATTTATTAACATATCTTTGTATGGATATGGATATGCATATGTATTGCATAGAGCAAAAGACAAGATGGTGAAAGAGGGGATAAAGAAATACACAACTTGCAGAGGGAGCATTGTTTATGATGTCTTCTCAAGCAAGATGTGATGAACTGCAAGTGAAATGTGCAACATATCCCACTAACATAACAAGAAAACATTTACTTTATTTTTTTGGCATAAGTTACAGAAGCCTGTTTTATTAATATTTTAGATCTGCTGTAATACTTTAATGTTATACAGTTTGGGTTTTGTTGCATGTTTTTAATTTTCAAATTCATGTTTTTAAAAAAAATCAACTGCAAAAGTCAAAATCATTTACAAACACTCTTTAAGGAAACTAAATAGTAACCCTGTGAAAATACAAAAGAGTATTATCACTAATAAATTAAAGAAATGATACAACAGAGATATTTGTACTCAATCCTTACAAATCTAAACTCACCCAGGTCACACAAAAAACCTATGTAGAGCTGAAAATAGAATTCACATCTCTAGACTTGCACTTTTGTCCCTTAATGACGTTTATGTCTGTTTGGCATTAGGTATGGCCATAAAGTGATCAAATTCATTGGCTATTTAACATTATCCAAATGAGAAAAATTAACTGGATTGTAGTGTTTTTCAAATAAAAGGAACATAATATTGAAACTTGTCATTATTCATTATTGGTTAAAGAACTATAAATACTTCATAGAGCTTATTATTCACCATGTATTCATGGTGGCCAAATTTTCAGCCCATGGGATTTGCCAATGTATTCAAGGCCAAATTTTCAGCCCATGGGATTTGCCTATTTGTCTGCACACCAGGATTGGCACAAAGAAGTGGGGTGATTGTGTATTGTAAACTGGTAACTGGACATACAGTAATCTGACCCACACATATTCAGGAACATCGTTTTGCATTTTCTACAGAAGAATATTAGTGAAATACACGTATATTCAGACAACTTACTAGATGCCTATTGGAAATAAAATACAGCACAAAGGAAAAAGTCTAGTAGGTTCCTGGAGTGTCCAGAAGATAACTTCCTCACAGAGCTGGTGAGAGAGTCAACTAGGAAAGAGCCCAGCTGGAACTGTTTGTGAGCAGAGAAGGACTTGTGGGGGACAAAATAGTTGGAGCCTGTCTTGGGCACAGTGATCATGAAATGATCGAAGTTTTGATTCTTGCAAAAGTAAGGAGGAGTCCAAGCAGGACTGCCACTTTGGGCTTCCAGACTGCAGACATTGGTCTATTTGGAGCACTGGTTTGGAAAGTCGCTTGGGAAGCAGTCCTGAAGAGCAAGAGTCCTGGAAGTTTGTGCATTCCTCTAAAAGGAACTCTTAAAGGTACAGGAGCAAGCTGTCCCCGCATGCTGAAAGATGAGCCATGGGGAAAGAAGAAGAGCCTAGCTGAACAGAGAGCTATGACTAGAACTGAGGGAGGAAAAAAAAGTGTTTATCACATTTGGAAGAAGGGGCAAGCAGCTCTGGAGGATTACAGGGATGTTTTGATGTTACACAGGAAGAAAATTAGAAGGGCCAAATCCCACCTAGAGCTTATCCTGCACACTGCTGTAAAAGACGAAAAAGATATTTCTATGAATAAATCAGCATGAAAAGAAAAGCTAAGGAGAATCTCCCTCCTTATTGAATGTGTTGAGCCAGGGAAGGGTGGGTTAGATTGCATATTAGGAAAAATTTCTTCACCAAAGGTGTTGTCAAGGACTGGAAGAGGTTACCCAGGAAAATGGTTGAGTCACCATCCCTGGAGGTATTTAAAAGACGTGTAGAGTTGGCACCAAAGGGCATGGTTTAGTGGTGGACTTAATGTTTGAACTGATGATCCAAAAGGTCTTTTCCAACCTAAATGATTCTATGAAAAATTCTGAAATTTTAATCCAGCTTTTCTTGGTGATACAATGGAAATTAAGCTTTTAGAATGAATATAAATATTTATTGAAATCACCTGTAAGTGCAGAGGGACAAGTGTAGATTCTGAATAAACTTCTTGTCATCTCATCTGTAAGTGCATTCTACGATTATTAAGTGTTGCCTATGTAATGAGACAAACCAAGATTTTAACAATATCATTAATATTATTTTAACAATAATTTTACTTTTCAAAGTATTAGATAGTCCGCATTTTTTAATTGCAACACTTTTTGTTGTAATAAACTCTTCCTCTAACAAACAACTGCATTATTTGTCATCACCTAAGTGAGCGTTTTATATTTCATGTATGGACCTAAGCCTTTATTTTCTCTTGTAGACAAGTATCACAGAATTTTTGGTTTTTTTCAACTGGTTGAACCTGTTAACCATCTTCAGATATTCATAGTTACAGCTGTGGAAGATAATTTTCTTAACATTTCTACCAATTTGTAGAATATTTTGTGTCCAGGCTTTGCTAGTATAGTGTGAGAGCACAACATGCTGAATCTGATTTCTTTTTCTTACCATAATACAGAAGAACAAAAGAACCTTGATTTTAATTCAGTTGTGAAAATGTAAATTTATGATATTTTATGATAAAATACATTTTTAAGAGAGATAATGAATGAGCTCTTTTTGAAGAAAATACATCCAAAATTTAATAGAAAAAAAAAATAAACTGGAATATACCTTGAACCAACTTTTTTTCTCACAATAATTATTTTGGTTTTCCTGGGAAATACACTAGAATTTATGTGTTTTGTTAGTATTAAAATAAATTGTTAAAACAGTAAGTACTTTCAATTAGACATGCAGTTTTAATGATACCAGGAGACTTCAGCAGAAAAGAGTTAAGCCTTCTCTTTCTGATTTACCTACATATCAAACAGAAAAGCAGGTATTTGCCTTTGATGTAACCCAGTGATAAACATCCTCATAGTTTAGTTCAAGTAGCCTTTCCCTGAAAATTTGTGCAAATTAACTCCGAAATTTAAATTTTATACTTTGTTTTTCTGCTAGGATCCCCCATCCTTAACTCTGTCCCTCCTGGCAATCTGCTTTCTCCACTGGCTATCCCATCTCCTCTTAGGAACAGATTCATATCTCAGCTGTACAAGATGCTGGATAAAGCAGCAATGATGTATGACTATCATTCCTTTTCTTTTTAAACACATTCTTACTCATTAGGGCACATAAAAAAGTCAGGCCCGAGAGCTTTAAAGAAAGAGGTTAAAATTTGCTTTCTCATCTTTCTCAGCCTCATCACCTTTAATCTATTGAACTTGTTTATTCTCATCCAATGAGCAATGTTAAGCGCATTTTGGGAAGCATTTCATGCACAGTTATTTTGTGAGAAATGTCATAGACATCACTTTCTATTACTTAAAACTGCAAAGATGTTTATTAGAGGTTTTGGGTGTATTCTGTATCAAGCTGTCATATTTTACTGAGTCATTCTTGTTAAATTTCTTCCAATTATGTAAGTAAGGAAGATTGAGTATGCAGTGACATTTGCACTCTGTGTGTTGGTTTACAACCTCTTTAATTATAACCAGTCTCTAAAGCACTTTCACATGCCCTTAAATACAGCTGATCCTTTCTATATAATTTCATTTGGCTGTTAGAGTTTGGAGAATATCCAGTAAAGCACTTCAGCAAATTCAATAAAGTACATACTATAATTAATATAAAATCCAATAATGATGGTAAACTGGTCTTCCTAGAGAACAGCCAGTAAGACATCATAATTTGGCTATTGGCATAAATATTTTTAGAGAATTGTTTAACAACTATGGCTTAGAATTCACCCTGACTGAAAATATGAGGTTTAAATACTGGCTTATGTATGCAAATAATATCAAGGATACTATACCTTAAATGTATGAGTAAGCATATTGCAAATTTATATTACTGCTTGTCCTCTGCTGCAGCTGGAGAGGATGAATTAACATGTAGTTTCACTTCAAGATTTAGCTTTACATTTACTTCAATAGCAAAAATGCCAGAGAGATGCACTGAGCTGCATTGTTATTCAAATATTTGTTCCAGTATTTATATTCATATGTGACAGTGCACAGAGGAAAAAGAAATGGTATCTTTCATCAACAGCCATTAAGTAAAATCAAGCAGTTAAGGCAATTTCACTTTCTGACATATATACCCACTTAAAATATCTATTCTATATGTCAAACCAGATATTGTAAAAGTGGATTTTAATGGGAATAATGTATCTGACTTTATTTTAAGTGTACCTATCATTCTATATTTGACAGGCAGCATCACAAGGCTTCCTAACATGCAATAATTTTGGCATTCTTCTCTGTAATGACCTGTCCACCCAGAAGTATCTCTAAACTAGAAGAATGAATTTCAGTCTGAAGAGAAAAATAAACTCCTCAAAATCAGCTTCTTTTCAAGATGCTTCCAATGTTATTATTCCATTAATAATGCATTTTTAGTTGTCAAAACTGATCAACATCATAGTTTTTTCCTAGATACTGTTTATTATAAATCCCTTCGTAACAATACATTATTTTGAGGTGAATAAGAAACAAAACCATTCACTGTCAAAGGGAATTAACAGTCAGGAAGCTATAGCCTTTCAGATGGGGAAATAAGAAAATTAGCATACAGAGATCTGTTTTAAAATATCAGTATGTATTTGTTGGCATAAAAAATCAACAATGTGTAGCCAGGCAGAGAGATTAAAGTTACCTGAAGCATTTCCTAATTGTTCTTGTTGACTAATTAGAAAGTAATATTTGAGCAATAACAACTTTTTTCTACAGTCTCTGTCAGGGTTTGTATCACACAAGATTATTATATCAAGAGCCCTCTCAGGAAATCAGAATTGTTTAAATCAAACTTTGCTATTATAACAACATTTTAATCTTATCCTCAGAGCTTTATAAAATATTATTGTTTACCAGTTACAATAAGAATCCAGACTCCACATGATGTTTAAGTATGTTGAATAAGGGGAGACATTCCATTAGAGAGATCCCCATTGCTAGAACAGATGGGCATTGTCTCAGTACTGTTAAACAGGGCGATGTGGAACATTTTATTTCACACATAAAGCAGACCCAGTAAAATTAGCTCTTTTCAGTGCTTTTGACACTTTGGTGGAGACAATCTCCTCTCACCTGGGGAGATGAGTATAAGACATCTGAATCAGTTTTGACTTGGGGAATTCGGTATGTAAAAACTGACATTTTATTTTTTTTCAGCTTCCCACCCAATGCCCCAGGTTCCTAGAAAAACCTGTTAAATGCTAGTGAAAAAAATGATGACGTTACACCCTCCTGTGTCTCACATTAAAAAAAAAAATCAATATTTTCATACTATTATATATTTATTATTTCAATTAGTGAAATTATGGTTAACTACTGCTCCTTAGTAATGACAGCATTTACCATTTAAATCCTAGATTTCAAAATATCTTCAGGAAGTTGGTCAAATATAATTACTAAAGATGGGACTCTGATTTACAAGGAGACTGTGTTACACATAATGCAACAGGCACAAGTCATCACCAAAAACCAAATTCCAGACATTATTATGAGCCAGTCTTGATCCCAAATAATAAAAGCTGAGGTACTTTGAGAGAAAATAGCACAGAAGTCATAAACCAAAGTTCTTACTGATATGTTATGAACTGGCAGGATACTTGATTGCTAATTACCTTCACAGTTTCTAAACCAAAATTCAGAAAATCTCAAAGCATTTTTCTTGGACTCTGAAAAGTGGAATTGGCAACTCACTATCCATAGTTATGGTAAAAAAATTTCAAGCATTACGTTCTCATGTGTGTCCATACCAATGAATGAGTTCCGGTTTTTTTGCATGTCTCAAACCAAATTTGTACTAACTGGAAAAAAACCCTAAAAACAAAAAACTAAAACCAAAACACAACCCACAAAAAAAACCCCAAAACAACCCAAACCAAAACCACCACAAAAAACAACAACAAACAATAAACAGCCACAACAACAACAACAAAATCTAAGAAAAAACCCCTAAATTTCATTGCAACCTTTCTTATAAGGAATGCAAATAATCCAAGTGATAATTTCCTGCCAGTTATATCAGGTTAATTGAACCTTTTTAAACTACCAATAAAGAAGATACAAAACCAAGATTTGTTTAGCCAATCCTTTAAGTAACTCCAACCCCCCCATTTGATATAATCAGGTTATTTGCTACGGTACTTCATACAGCTGTTTTGCACTCCTTGTTCCATGCTTATTGTCAGAATTAGGAAGAAAGGCCTGACCTGTTCCACCTGTATCCAAATGGGCATGTGGTTACTTAATTCAGATGGGCAAATTTATCCCCATATCCCACTAAATTTCTTCCTCTTGTAGCCAGATACAGAAGAGACACCAGCTAAGGGAATATTTCATCTCTGTCAGCAAGTTAATTTCAGAGCTAATCCTAAAGCTTTATTCAAATATAGCGGTCATAATTCATACCACCACCAATACACTCCATTTCAGTTTCTCACCAAACTCCAAACTGGAGTGCTGCAACTAGAGTCCAAATAAATAGAAAGAAACTCCTGCACTAAAAGACCACTGCAACATCCGTAAAGAAAAATGTTTCAGTATTGTCAGCTATCATCCCAGATTCGTGCCAGGATGATTAAAATGTTCACTTCCCCATTGAATTACTTTTACTTGGGTATCATTTACCACAGACAGAGTCTCTGCAAGCAGGATTGCATGTAGCTTATGAGAGCACAACTTTTCCTTTTTTTTTTTTCTCTCCATCAATAATGCTATTTCTGTCAGATTTAACTTTTCTTGTCTTCCATAGAGTTAGCTAATGTACTCTCTCACAACTCAACAACATCCATCTGCTATAAAGCAGGGTAAAACTCCTATATTGGTGCTTCTAAAGGCTGGACCCTGGGACAGATCCCTCACAAGCCCTGGCCTGCAGGCTACAAGGCTTCTTTGGGGAGGTACTGGACAAGTAGCAGCAGCTGAAGCCAAGTGTGATTAGTGCATTTTGTGACATCGTTTTCACAAACCACAAACTATGTGTCTGTACATTTTGACATGCTCTCTTGATCAAAATAACACAGTAGCAGAGAACTAAAAGCCATGCTTCTTATTATTTAGCAAATAAAAATAGAGAATCTATATAGTACGTTTATCAGTGTACTCCAACATATTAGATTGATTAAGATAAGTTAGTTGAAAATAATTCAGTAGTTATTGAAAATTCTCTTATGGATGGCAGGAAATACTAGGTTATTTTTCCCCAACATTTAAAAAAAAGTTGACTAAATCTCTTTTCTTAACTAAAAAAATATTTTCCATTCTGCACCCTGGGAAAAGGTAACCATTTTCATATCAAAATTATTCATGATTTTAAAAATTTTGCCTGTCATTTGACTAAATGTGATATTGCAGGAGAGAAAGTCTTCAAATTTTTAGTCCTTTCAAAGTTGTCAAAGAAATATCTGAGAAACTGCTTATGTTACTAACAATGTATTGCCAAACACACAAGACCCATTTTCCTTCTTGCTATCTCCTTAAAGATATTCAGGCCAACTTTGTCAGCTTAAGACTCTTGTACAGTGCATCCTAACCTGAATATTTAACAGTCATCTGTGCTACTTAAACTTTAACAATCATTTTTTCCATATACTTTTCCCAACTCAGAAAAGAGGGTTCAAGTTTGAAAGAGTGCTTTGATTTGTACAAGAACACAGTAGCCTGTTGCACGTCATTCCGATCTGAGGGCTGTCACTTCTTCCAGCCATCAAGAGACTTCTGAAGAACCAGAAACCTGTCAAGTACTACTCTCTGTCAAAAAGCAAAAAGAAAATACGCATTTTGATCTGGAATTTCATCTCAGACCAGGTACATCGGCTTGCTGATGACAATTGCCTCTCCACAAGTCTATAATGTTTTTCTTGTATGGTTACATGAACCTTGTATCTGTATCAATCAAAGTGTACTTGAGTATATGACAAGATGTTGAACTTAAGAACGAGCCTAAAGTCCCAGCTGGTTTTAAAGTTAAATAGAATGTGAAGGAGGAGGTAAGAGTTTCTGACCAGAAAATAATTGTCTTGTAGTAGAAACTGTGCTACCACGGGAGGCAGAAATAAAGCAAGAAAAAAAATCCAATCAGAACCTATTTTTCACGTACTTAACAATTAAGACATTTAGAATTAAACAGCCTCCCAAATAATTACAGAAATTATAACCATGATAAGGTAATGACAACCATTTAAAGTACAAGTATAGGGTTACCCCACAGCTAGCACTGGAAGTGAACTATGACAGGACAAAATGAGTTGATGCCTTTAGAATATGACAGGCTAAGCAGCTGGCCTAAGAACATTTGACCAAAGAAGATCTCATCTACTCAGTATAAAGTTTTTGTGACAACTGTTACTATCAAGAAATAAACTGAACCATTTGAAGACAGCATTCAGACATCACAGTGCAAAAGCAAATATCTAGTCACAGATTTGTCCATGTCCCAGCTTTAGTCAGTTGCACATGATCTTTGAGAGGACTCTGCAGAGTTGTTGTCTTCTTCAACTGGTAAAAGCGCAATTTTCCAGTACACATTAGCAGTATTTATCTTAACCCAACAACCTGCAAACATCTTACCAAGCAATTAGAATAACTAAGATATGAATGAATTTTTCTCTGATTTCTAATTACATCACAAATGATTGCCTAGTATTTATTGAATGTATCAATGTATTTATTTTAAAATGGCTCTGTTTCAACATGCAATTTTTAATTGCAGAAAATATTTTTGAAAATTGTTCTATATTACTTTTTTTTTCTCATGTGGTAGATGCTGTATTTTCAGAGCCATTTCAAAGACATAATTTTAGACTTTATAAGACTTTTAGACTTATAATTAACAAATAGTTACTAATCAATGTGTACAAACCACTTATCTACTAGGATATGCAATACAAATATTATTAATAGGAATAGATATTCCATATGCATATTTTTGATTCAATGGAGAGAAACTTCAGTAGATTTTTAAGTGATAAAAAATAATTGTCTTAGATATGTATGTGCAGAAAAATATTGCTGTGTAGACATTTAGATTTGATATATGGGAAAAGGGGCTTCATCCAGACTTGTAAATCTAGAAAAATTGAATTTCCTCAGTTGGGACCTACCCCAGCTGGTCCTTGACCAGTGCAGCTGGTTAAGCAGGTTTCTCCAGTGGTGTTCATTTATTCTTTGTCTGGATTTTGACCTCACAGGAAGGCAGAGAGCAGCATGGCTTCACATCTATCGGTTCATGGGACTGTTACTTAAGTATTCTAGTGCCTTTTCCTCAGATCTCTTAATTGCTAAAAAAGAACTACCAGATAAGTATTGATAGCATTAAAATTGCATGTAGGCCATGTCCTTGTATCAGTCCTGTTGTCTTTCTTTACCCAGTGCATTTCTATAGGTGCTGCTGCTGTTTGTTGCCACCCTTCTTCCCTCTTTTGCAGCAATATTTTTCCTGTTGGCTCAAGCAGAACTCTTGTCCACTCCCAAAAAAGTAAAAAATATGTGGTATAACTCAACAGGCTGCTTTACAAAAATTATTTCAAAGTCACTTTTCATTGAAAAGTGAAACTGAAACATATTTCTGAACAGCCAATTTGCTGAATAACTCCTAAAAGTTTTGGTTCAATGGCTCACTGTTGGTATTTTTATCTGTGCCCACTTCTCTTCTGACCTTAATCTCTTTTGAAATTATCATTTTCCGCTTTCTCTATTGTTTCAAAATATTTTTTTCTTCTCTTTCTTTCTGTCACCTCTGTCATACAGATTTTACAGCATCAAGACGAAAGGCACAATGCAACACAACAGTGTCTTGGCACTGGTGTTTGCCTAAGGTCAGCAATAGAAGTCTCACATGCAGAAGCAGTTAGCATGAGGATATCAAGTACCAGCAGAGAAAATGTGCTGTTTTGGAGGTGGGCTTTGGGTAAATTAAAAATTGCTTGACTGCTGTATCACCTCAGCTCCACAGAAAGCAGTGCTAATTGTGTCTAGTACTAAAAAGATCTAGCAAATGCAGAAATAAGGACAAGTTAAGATCATACTTTACAGTGAGCTAAAATCCAGAATGACAATTGTAAATGCTGTGGTTGTCTGCTCATGTACATTGGTCTGAGCATGGTGCTAAATAACACCAAAGTCGTGGGTTTGATCCTGGTAGAGGCCATTCATTTAAGAGTTGGACTTCAAGATCCTTGTCAGAATATTCTGTGGTTCTGATAACGTCTGATATATTCATACTATGTTCATTAAAATATTCATTTTACACAACTTGATCTTTGCCTTCTTTATCAGATATATTTCTCTGCTTTCAATCAGTGGTCATATATTATTTTTCAAATAACATAGATACCCACACCCACACCATTATTACATCTGAGCTTACCATAACTTCTGACTGTTCAGCTGCCAAAAAGATCCATATTTATATTATACAAGGCAAGGATGTCTTTGGACAGCCAGAAAGGGCTGCTCAATCCCACCTACATCTAGGTGAGATACAGGCACCATTAAAACTAGATGTTTAGATGTAAAGTCAAGAGAGTAAAAGGGTGTGGCAATCCTTTCAGTTATATTACTTCCATTTTTTCTTCCCTATGTCTCCACTCTAATTCTGAATTCAAAATACTCAGTTCTCATTTTCCTTGTTTTGTCCCTGTCAGCTGTAGACTTCTGCATTTCAGAGTAGGCCCACACATGGTGCCTGTGGAGGCCACATAGCCATTAAGTTGTTCACTAAAATTTCCCTTTTACACTTTCAAATATTTTACTTACATTTTTCTGATGACAACGTGATATCAGGATTGTCTTTTCTTGCCCAAGATTTTGCCATGCGATGTGAGAGGACACCAAAGAGATCCAGTGTAGGTTCAAATGAATACTTGCAAATAGAGACTTGCAATACTCCTTTGAAACAGAGATTCCAGAGACAAGGAACACCCTCAGAAACCCTCCAAGATGTAAACAGAGGCAAACAGGTCTTGACAGTTCCTCCAAGCAAAAAGCTTCACAAACTTACCAATATTTCAAGCTATGGGTTAGAGTATTACATAGAATAGAAAATGCCTAATTCTGGTCACCTTCTGCAGCCACCTGCTTTGCTGTACCAATCCATCAGCCTGGCCTCACAAGTAATTTTTAAAAGATAACATAGTTAAATCTTAAAATAAACAAAAATTCTAGATGTTTTTTCCATTTCTGGAGATGTACTCATTAATGAAACAATATCTTTATGACTGACAGACCTGGGATTTTCCCAGAACAATAAAACTGTAACCAGGATTCCATAAATCTCAAATGTGAATGATTGCAGGGCATTTCAAGTAGGGAGAACTGGCACATCACTCTTCAGCCGTAGCAGTTCCAAAAATGCAGTGTCTTCATTAGAAACACTATGTCATACAGGGATAAGGTAAAATAGACACATTTGTCTGCTGCTCAGTAAAGGTTGCAGGCAGATTAATTCATCTGCTCTCCTCTAAAGCCTTTTCTCTCCCACTGTCTGACTCCAGCTATTAAAGTGACATACTGCTAATGCAAAAAGCTTACCTTAAATGCTCCCTGCCCTTTCCCTACTTGGTACCACAATCATACTATGCCTGGGGAAATGGTCTGAAGAGAGATCTCCCGTAACCACTGGTCTCAAGATCAACTAGAGATTCCAGTCAGCATGTAAAAATAGATAAAAGCTGCCAACCATGGCCATGCAGGGCATAAGAGTTTGAGGCACCTAGCAGAGCTACCTGAATTGTGGGGAGTTTAAATGAATGACAAAATTGCTCTTTGTTGTGTCTCAAAGGCTGAAGAAATCCCACCGATATCCCTTTGTTCCACCCAGTAAAGGCTCTGATAGGCAACTCAACAGTATGCTTAGAAAAGCTGACCAATAGATGATCCTGAGGAGGGTGCCCAGATGGTGGAGCTTGCACAGTTTCTGTCATGAAGAGGAGAATATGCCAAAATGGGCTGTAGAGAAGTAGGGTTCCTTTATGGAAGAACTGTCTGCACTTTTAAAAAGTATGACAAGCTCCTTCATGTTTGTTTCCCATTTGGATTCTCAAAGTGATGACCAGGTTCCCCATCAAGGCTTCCTTTACTAAGGGCTGCTGAGGGAACTCATGCTATTATGGCCAGAGTCAGACACATCAGGGGTGGCTGAATGCACTCCATGTTCATCACCACCTGCCAAAGTCCTCAGTGCTTGTATCTGGGATGAATAGGAAAGAAGAGAGGGAAAAAAACTTTGGGATCCGGAGTTGAAGATGTAAAGGAACAATAATGATTACAATCATATTTGAAAATGGAGCTTGTGGTGCTTAACACAAATGATCAGCTTTTGAGGTAATTTTTCCCTTTTTTTGCCAATATCTGTGCTAGGAATAATTTCTTAATTATATATGCCTCTGGTTTTCCAATCTGTGACAGTGCTTCAAGCCTACAATAATAATAGATTTCCATTTAAAATATTTTTATGCAGACTTCTTAGTTTTGAGCCTCACTTCAGGGCCAAGCCTCCAAAGATTGAATGAATTCATTGCAGTGAAGTAGTAAGAGA
This sequence comes from Molothrus aeneus, assembly GCF_037042795.1. Lineage (NCBI taxonomy): Eukaryota > Metazoa > Chordata > Aves > Passeriformes > Icteridae > Molothrus > Molothrus aeneus. Next base: position 89,946,347 of record NC_089646.1, read on the forward strand.
TAAGATACTAAACATGGACTGCTCCAGCCCAAGTCTAGCCTCTGGTGATAAAGCCTTTGAAAATCAAGTAGACTAAGGAAATTTCCTAACATTAAAGAAATGTTCAAAGAGAATAGGTAGATAGTGTAATCAGACAGAGATCTGGTTTTTGATTTCAGGATCTCACTTTCCTTCAGGTATCCTGCCTTTCGGAGCAAATGAAATACTAAAACAGAGAGTTTGAGTCCTTGCATTATCCATCTGACTGTCTGAGGATGTCCATCCTGCATATTTCCATCAATATGATTTTAATTTCAGATTTGTGTGTTTCAAAGTGATTTACTGCTAAGGGAAACCACCGATTTCTGTCATAACATTAATTCCAGAGTCTGATGCCAATGTTTTGTGGATGAGCTGGAGATACCACAGACAACTCTGATACCTCAAGAGAGAAAAGAAATTTCTCATACACACTCAGGTGGTCCCAGATTTGCAAGATGTTCAGCTACATGTTGGTGCTAGACACAGTGTGCCAGAAGCACAGCCTGGTAATTATTATGTTCTATAACAACTACCTCCTCCAAACTCTCCAGAGGAGCTACCTCGGAGAAGCTCACACTGTCCTGGGTTTCACATAGTCCAAGGTGTCAAAGGTTCCTTGTTGATTAGCAAGGCTCACCTCTGCCTACACATTAATCTGGCCAAAACCCACTTCTGAAGTCCCCTCACTCTTTCCTCCATCCATAGCTGAAGGTGCCAAAATTATGAAAAGACACCAAACAGGCAACTTGGATGTTAGCTGCAGAAAAAACGATAAGATTTATCTTGTGCTTGATCTCAACCTGCTGTCATTGGTGTATATTCTAGTGCCTGAGAAAAAGTTATGCTACAAGGGTGATGAGACTGTGAGCAACACGTGTTAAGAACATTTGCTAAGCTTTATATTAGACACAGCATCAGTAACTTGGTCTTGTGTATTTTCTAACTTCCCTTTTTTTTTCTTGTCTCCTGAAAGCCTCAAATAATTTCATTCTGTAATATCCCAATGTTATCAATTAGTGTTTTCAGAAATAACAGCTCAAACCCATGACATACAGGATCTTGTTAGAAACGGAGATACTTGATGATCATATCCCATTCATTAGTACATCTTGAGGTTGGTTAGATTGAGAGTTTGGCACACTTGATGGCACACTTGATGTGTACCATGTTGATTTTGTATCCCTCTTAACCAGTTCGGCTGGTTTCGGCCGGGATAGAGATAATTTTCTTCACAATAACTAGCATGGGACTAGATTTTGGATTTGTGCTGCAAGCAGTGTTGATCATGACACGTTTTAGTTACTCTGAGAAGTGCTTTCACAGAGTAAAGGTCTCTCCTGCTTCTCATACCACACCACCAGTGAGAAGGCTGGAGTGTAACAAGGTGGGAGGGGACGTGGCTGGGACAGTTGACCCCAACTGTCCATAGAGATATCCTGTGGCATACAATTCTATAAAGCTGGGGAAAGAAGAAGGAAGGAGGTATGATGACCTTTGTCTCCCCAAGTCACCATGATTTTTGATGGAGCTCTGCTTTCCTGGAGATGGATGAACAACTTCCTGCCCATGGGAAGGGGTAAATGGATCCTTGTTTTGCTTTGATTGCATGCATGGCTTGCACTTTATCTTTTAAATTTTCTTTATTTCAGCCCATGAGCTTACTCACTTTTCCAATTCTTCCCCCATCACACTGTGGGGGGAGTGAGTGAGCAGCTGTGGGGTGCTGATTTGCTGGCTGGGATAAAACCATGACACCAATGCATTCTGTAGCATGAAATCAAACGTTCTGTAGAAGTCTAAGTATATTGTATCAACATTATTACCTTATCAACCCAACTTGTAATCTCACAAAAATATCAAATTAGTTTGACAAGATCTATTTTCCATAAAACCACATTGATTGGCATTAATTATATTTCCCTCCTTTCATTATTAATCGAGTCTCATACCAGTCATCCCATTGTTTTCCTCAGGACTGATGTCAGGTTAACATGATTGCATTTACCCCATTTTTCTTGTTTACCCTTTTTCTGCTTTTGTTCATTTTCCTATAGACTCCTAGGATTTCCCTATTGTTCAAATAATTATTAAAAGATTCTTTTTGTAATAGATCTGAAAGATATCTTCACAGATAAATATATTTTTTCTCCTGGTATGCTTTCAATTCCTTTACCAGTGTTCTGTTTTTCCTTGCTTCTGTATTTATGCAATTAAATTCTCCTTTCTTTCAACAGTTATACATGTTTTTATTATTTTTCTAGCTGCTTTTATCCTCACTTTACTGTTGTTTGCATAACCTCTGGTTCCTTCTTTCCTCAGTTCGAACACTAGCATTTTAGAGTCTAGTGAAATGTTATCAGAAGGTTTCATATGATTATTTATTTTTTGTGATCCAGTCCTTTCAAAAGATGTCCTTCCTAATTATTTTCAGCTTTAACAACTTGATCATTTGGCTAATATTCCAATTCAATAAAATACTACTTTAATAGGGAAGCCTAACTTTTTGTAGTCTGATGTCCACAGCAGATTCTGAATCCAAAATTAGGGCTGCATTTTTCCACTAGTGTGTCTGTGGAAACAGAGTTTGTCAAAGATAGAAGCCCATGTTAAGTAGAGAGCTAGCTGAAACTAAATGATAATCAATCAGTGAGTGGAAATCTGATAGAAGCTCTAGCATTTTCAAAGCTTGCTCATACAAATTATGTTCTCAAGCATTACCTTTCTTTTATACCCTTCCTCCTAAAGACTGAAATGGATTTACATTTGCTCTCCCCAAGTATTAGGTAACCTTTCCTCTATTTTTTTTTCAAAAGATGATCAGTATTTGCAATTTTTACATAACTTCTTATCAGCAAAAGATCTTGTTCAGAGAAAAGGTAAAAATCAGTATAGATGACTTTAACCTTAAATGTTTCAGTCAGCACCCAAATCTCAGTATTAGATACAGTTTTTAGTTACATTGTCTTACATCAAACAGTTATCAGAATAAAATTAACACACAAAATAAATGTAGTTCCAAGAGGAGAGACCAAAATGTGGAGTTATGGCTGCCTGTGCTCTTATCATACTGTTGGAGTGATGCCTTGTCTAACTTGAAGGCTTCTGATTCCATAGATCCAGCATTTATTTCTATGTTTTCTACAGGAAAGGTGAATTCTCTTGTTTGAACCACCCTATAATCAATATATGAGGGTTTTTTTCAGAGAGTGAAAGAGTAAGCCCTTTCTAAACCATGTAAAACACAGTAAAAGTCTCACACTGCCTTCCTGACCGGTACTGCCAGTAGGGGTTCAATGGCGTACAAAAGAAAAACTGCTTTTGAAACTGCTTTTTTCTTTTGTCAGTACCCTAATGTTGTTAGTTTATTTTTAATTTCCATATTTTCCTCTATAATTTCAATTATGCTTGAGGTGATTAAGGTGTTGTCTGTTTAATTTCTGAAGTAAGTTCCTTAGGGTAAATATAAACCTATTACACAACACAGAAGTGGAGGCTCAGGGAAGATTTTGCTTTGGAATGAAAAGCAGTGAATATCTTATTGAGCTAGGCAGTCAGCTACCTTATGTAAGATTTTTGGGCTGCAATTTTTGGATTTTGACACTCAAAGCCTTCCCATATCCCTGACTTTTTGTCTTTATTTTGAGAGCCGGCATGAGGTATGAAAAAAAACGCTGCTTCCAACAGCAGATACTTTTTGATACTGGTAAGAGTGATGGATTTTTTTACAAAGTCCCTCTGGTTATCATCCGACTCTTGCAACAGCTCGCCCATAACTAGGATTTGAGAAGTGATCTAGCTGAAGCTCACTACCTCTAAGTCTGGTTGTTTGATATAAGGAAGCAGTTTGAGGAAGGATTATAACTAATATTTGCTTTTTCATGAAAGACAGTTTACTGCTTCATTGTAAAAGGCAGGGAATCTGAGAGTCATGTTTCTGATATCAAATTAACAGCAGAGGTTGTGAATCATTTTATTTAGATTTCATGAGATCACAATATTGTCAATTGTGTTTTTGGGGGTAGCTTTTCTCAGTCAGTCATGTAAACATGGCAATTTCACTCCAAAATACCTCAGGTACAGCCAAGTACTCCTTTGAAATGTCTGTTAAATCAGATTATGGTAGGGCATTTAATCAGCTATATATCACATGTGGAACACATTACATCTAAACTTCTAAAATATACTTTACATTTCAGATGAAATTTGACAGTTTTGTTTTGATTTATAAAATCCTATTTAACTTGTGACTTATACTCTTCATAAAGTCCTATTTAATATGTGATTGACTCAGCAAATGAACTCAGCCTGGGTGTTTAACAGACAGTCCCTAAGGACCAGACCTTGGGGGCTCAAGGTGGAAAATTTTTAGACCTTTAGCTTCTGGTGGATATGCAGTGGATAGACTAAAAATTTGGATCTTCTAGATATATTGAAAAGCCTGTGCATTTACTGAGGCTTCCTCAGAGGTAAAGTACATGAAGTGTTGTGAGTGAAGCATAAAATTGACATTGTTTACATGATGTCACTGTAAATTTTTAGTTTGTTTGTATGTACATATTAATTTCATTTAATTACATCCATGCTTCATGATAGATATACACTATCACACAAAGTGAATATGCTCTTTTGCTAAATTTACATTGATAAAAACATTTTTAAAAGATGATATACAAGCTTACCCAAATGAACTGGTGGCTACATAGACTGAGACCAGACTATTTAAGTCTTACCTGAGAGATGACCTGCACATTTTAGCTTTCTTCATCTAATGTCTTTAATAGTATTTCCTGTCTTTCTACCCACTGAAGAGTTTTCAATCACTGAGTTTTTGCAAGCAGACATCCAGGACTTTTGACTCACGAATTTCTTATCCAGCTTAATCAGGGTTTATGCAAAGATCCCTTGTTGCACCCACAGAAAGCCTTTGACCACTTGAACAGCCGTTTAGGAATCATTTGTGAAATTCTACTGTCTGTAAGGATGTAATTTTCAAATAAAATTTCTAAGGATGCAATTCTCCTACAGAAATTAAAAAGTCATGCCTACTTACAATTCTAAATTCCAAGGGGAAAAAGCCAACTTTACAAAAATTTCCAAAATTTAAATAAATAAATAAATAAATAATCACAAACAGAGAAAATATAATCAGTAACAGTGCAAAAAAAACCTATTGTATGTGTGATTTGACTTCTTTTTCACAAGAAGCAATGCAGCCAATTGAGAGATGAGATTTTATAATAATTGGAAACATGGTTTTAACTTGGTAGAAACTGATGTACTGTATTTTCAGGGTTTTTGAGGAGAAAAAGACACTCTTTTTAAAGTTAGACATAAAAAACATTATTTGATCAAGCTTAAAATGATTTATTTTCTGCTTTTTAAGTTAAAGTTACTATATACGTGCTATTTGGCTTTAATTTTACAGAAGGAATTTTCTCTATATATGTATGTACGTATATATACATACATGTATATGTCTCCTCTGCTAGCATAACAAAGTAAAAAGGTGGGGGGGAGACTTCACAGTAGAGCAATGTGTAACAGCTGCCTTCCTTTCTCTCAGAAAAGATATAAAGGATTGTTTTTCCTTTTACAGTGATCCCTTAAGTCATGGCAACCTTCTCCAGTTGCCATTAATTCGACACCCTGACAACTTAAAGACAACGGCAGCACATCAGATCTAAAAGGAATTGTGTCTAATTTTCTCTGCTAATGCATTGTATCTGCAGAACTGATACTAAAGGTAATTCTGCACATCATGTCTTGAAACCAGATACCAGGAGGGAATGATGAACAAATTGAAACCTCTTGTGGGAAAGAATTTGACCAAATCCTAGCATTCCATAGACCATTCAAATGAAATTGATAAGACTATTGTAAATCACTCCGGTGACTTCGAAGAGATGAAAGATATAGTCCTGCAATAGTAAATAGGCAATAGGAAAGGAGACATTTTATGGGAAAAAGTGAAGTTAATATTTGTGTTGTTGAGGGAAGATTGCAAATTACAAAACTGTGTTTTAAAATAAATATAGGCTAATAGTTTTCACAGCTGTTTCTTCCTCTTTAGCTTTATTTTAAGAACTGCAATTTTTGAAAACATGAATTATAAAGAAGGCTAAAAGTCATACTTTGTGTTCAGCATTGTCTTTTTTATCCAATTATGCCTCTCTCTACATTCCCATATGAGAAGAAAAATGTTTTTTTCTTTTTTAATATAGAACACAGAAAAGTATTTGTAGCCTCAGTCTTGTCTCAGAAGTGAAGCATCCTGAAATAAATAAATAAATAAATAAATAAATGATGAAACATCCTGAAATAAATAAATAAATAAATGATGAAACCTCCTGAAATAAATACCACTGTGATGGCCTTTTCTCCTCTGCCTACTTTTAATCTCTTCATAGCTTTTCAGCATAATTAAGAAGAGTAGCTGTTAATTGCCTCACAGGCTGGATCCAGAAGCCAAGAGAGTGCAGAATGATTTGAGGCACACCCTACACCAGGAGCAAGGTAGTCTACAAATCATTTCATCATTAATCTAGGGGAAAGTGGGGAAGGGGATAAAATGGTGGTACTGCTGTTCATCCTACACCCTAGACCATCATGTTACAAGTCTTCAGAGATAGATTTTGTTGGCTCTAAGTTCAGAATTTAACACTGATACAAAGAAGGACTTTATATCATCAAGAATCTCAGTTTATGTGTTTGGAGTGGCTTGGTTTGTTTTCATTCTGGGTGGAGAAGAAAAGAAAAAAAAGATATAAGGAATGTAATATTGGCATTCTGCATATTTAAAATACTTTCAATGCTCTCAAGAAAAGATTTCCCAGAAATTTACATTAAGTATTATAAAGCTTTAACTTAAAACATGTAGCTTCTTAAAGTGCAAATTAATTTAGAGATTTTCTGGGCTTAAAGTAAACCAGTGGTATGCAAGATTCTAGTATAGTTCAAATGGCGTACACATAAGACTGTTTATTAAACAGCCAGAAAAGAAACAAGTGGCAAGTACAGCCAGGTACCTCTAACAATCACTTTCCTCCTCTGAAAACAATGAACTAAGTTTTCATTTGGTAAAAGATGTTTTTTGTTTTAAATAAGAATCACTTATTTTTAGTATCATAATTCTCCTTTACTACATACAAGTGAAGACACATTCTGTAATTTAGCACCATACACCATACTCTGTGTAGCACACTACTGAAAAAACCTACAAAATTACTTGTAGCCCAATGATAACTTTTACCTGGGTCATGCTTACAGTAATACATAATTTCTCTTAAGTGGTTATGTTTTTCTTTAGGGGGAAAAAAGTTATTTCTAATTGAAACTAGTAAAATATACCTCTCAACTAATTTCTGGAATTCAGAAACACATATTTACATTGCAAAAGGTAAAGGTCAGTTTACTTAGATGAGTCCATGGGTTTCTTAGATATCTTTGTTGCATGTTTTCATAGTCAATCACATTTCACAGTGGTTTTCAGTAATATTTCTCAAAATTCCTCATGTGATTTCCCATGAAAAGGGAGGATCTAATTGGATTTTTAATGCTTAGCTAATCAAGCAACACATTGCATATACTGTTTTAGGTAGAAACTGAGAAGTTCTTTCCACTGCCCTATTATAACAAGGCAAGTTTGGATGTAACTTGAAGCAGGAGAAAAATAACAAGGTAAAGTCCCAATACTGTATAGATGTTACATGAAAACAATACTCTCCTTTCTTTAAACTGCAGCCCCTGCATAGCCTTTGATGAAGCTCTGGAATAATGGAGTGCCATGGGCTATTTTCTTCTGGTTTTTATAGCTCAATACAGGGCTTGTCTCTTCTGTTTGTTTTCAGCTAATTGCCTCAAGATCTAATAAGTTAGTGATGATGTATGCTGAGCACCAGTGACCCCTTGCCAAAAGAAATATTATGTCGCACCAAAGTTTAAGGAGCTAGGTTTTTATCAGCCAAATATCTTTTCCCTGAAAGGCTCTAATTTCCACTGTGTAGGTTGTAAGTGGCGTCCCTGATTGCATTGGGTTTTTTTTAGATGGCTAAGACAGAAATAATACTTGAAGGGAAAAGCCACTGTGGAGGCCAAATGCTAACCTACATGTGTGCTCTTTCTCATTGCTGCATGACTTGGGTATTTGTTATTGAATATTGTAATTCAGCATACCTCAAGGGAAAAAAAAAACACTTAAGAAGTGATCAGTGTAAAAGAACATTCAACTTAAGTTAGATATTTACTCAGGGTTTTCTCTTTGCACATAATTTTAATGACCTTATTCAAAATGTTACTTATTTTCCTATTCTTAGAGCAAAGATGTCCAGGAAAAGCAAAGACATTAGCAGCTACTACTAATTATATTGAAAGTTAACTTCTAGAGATAATTAATAAAATATTGTTTAGGTACATTTTGATATAGATAACTGCATTGAATAATATTACTCAGATTTCAAGTTAAAATTAACTTTCCTTTTTGAAAATCAAGACATTGTTTTTGCAAAATTGAGGTATATCAGGAGCAAAAACTTTCAAGGAACATTCCTGCTACTCTTCAACTTTTATTTTAATGGAAGCAACACCCTGCTGGCAAGTAACTCCTTCCCCTTGTCAACAGGAGACACTGAAAGCAGGTTGTGCCTTGACCTCAGGGTGAAGCTAAGGAATACTTGCTGGGTTGATCCAACAGTTATTTCACCATTTTTTCTCCACTGCTTGCTTGTACACACTCTGCTGCCCCATCCTTTGGACTCTGATGTTTGTGCAACTATGGAGCTCACTGATTTCACTTCCTGGCAGAGAACTAACTCCCCAAGGAAAGGAAAAAGACATGTATTTTCTATGATGTAAGACAGCTGACTCTGCAACTCACCAGAAGGAAAGACATTGAAGATGGAAGGAGGAGTAGGCATATTTTTTAAGTTTCAAAATGCTGTGGAGCTGCACCCATACAAACCTTCATTGCTTTGGTTCTACCACCTCCACTCCCCAATGCACCGTACCTGGAACATTTAGTGCACTAGCATTGGCCTTGCTTTGGTCCAGTGGTGCCCTGTCTTAGAGAACTGATCTCTGTAAAATCTCAGGAAAAAGAAGATTTCTCATTAATGTTTGTTTCACACAACACAACAAATAGGATGTGATCCCAGTTCTTTCCTGGAAATGAAAAGATATGATCTTCTATTTTTCAATACTCAGGTGAATGCACAGACAGGCTGCTAAGCATGACAACATGAGCAGGTCACACCCCGTGATCCAATCACATTTCGCAGGAATGGTGAAATGTGCACTGCATCAGAGGTTGGAAGCCAAATCTGAAATTATTTTGCCTCAGAATTGTGATTTCACTATTTCTGATTACTGAAATTATCTGTTACCCCGCAGCACATGGTACGCAGCACAGAGAATCAAAACCACAGCTTCTGCACATAAATCATAGGCTTTGGTGCAGACAACCCACAAGAGGAGGAATAAATGAAACACAGGTGCCCTACATCCTGTGTATATGCTCTGATCACAGAGCTGTTGGATAACAGACGCCGATTGCTATTTGTTGCATTTGTGCCCCTTTGCAGTGGGTGAAACCATTACCTGTTCCAGAAAAATGTCTACCACTCTGGATGCAGTAGGGGGAGGAAATATGAGCCTGAAAGCTCTCCAATATTACCTGAGTGCCTAAACTTCCAGGGAATCCATCGAGAAGGGGCAGTTCTTGCAGGGCCCAGGGACAGGCAGTTCAATGTGAAGGCAGCTGAACTCATAAGAAAAAGCAAACCTATGGATTTTGGATGGCTCTGGGGTCAGGTGGCAAATGAGAAGGAATGTTGTGACTTGATATGTTGGATTTAAGCAAGAAGCTTTTTAACTCTTATGCATTTAGAGCATAGTCAGATGCTGTAGTGTCAGGAGAGAGGTCCAAGAAAAATAATAAACCAAAACATTTAAATTCTAGGTGAGCTGCCAGCAAAACAAAAGCAAAAGAAAGGCAATATTTTATTTAAATTTGTGACTATATCAGATAGTATCAAGAGTTCTTATCTAATTTTAAATGGGAAGTAGGGAAACTTCTGGGATTTATGAATTAATATCAGGAAATTGGTTGAAACTAATGAAAAGTAATGAATAATGTATAATGAAACAACTGAGTGGCCATGACATGATAGTAACAAAGGCGAATTTGCGCACATCACAATTCTCTGCTTTACAAGGAAATAACAGAAATATATTAACTTGCACTTTCAAAATACCTAACATTGCTTTTGTATGATATTTAAGGTGTCATGAGGTGAGAGGTCACGGTCTGCTTTTGGTTTGAAAATAGGTAAAAGTCAGAATCTAGGTATAATGGCATTTTTTGATAGAGAGTAGTACATAAATAGCTAGGTATCTCACACTTCCTTAACCAACAGCATTTAATATCAGTGGGAAAAGCAAGCACAATAACTTGAGGGGGCTTTCATTTGCCACAAGATTTTTAATCTCTTTACATGCTGTGATCACTCCCACTATATATATATATATATATATATATATATATATGTACAAACACAATTTTCAGTAGAAAAGGTTAAGAAATGACATGCCAACATTTTCAAATGCCAGTGCTCTTTATATTGGTCAAAATTAGAGAAGACTTTGAGGAGCTTCACAGGGACTTATTGAAGCAAGTTAAGTCGGCAGTTTGATGGTAGTTAAGAGCCAGTGTCTTCCTAATGAAAAGAAATATACTCTGGAGAGAATAATGTAAAGTCAATGAGATTGATGCATGTGCTTAACTTAAGTGCATATTTGACTGCCTTGCTGAATAAGGATGGCATTACATTCTTATAGTTAATTCGCAGCTGTACTCACTGAATCCTGAAATCTTAATGACTCTTAACTATTAAAACTGTTCTCCATTTAGAATAACACTATTTTTCCCCCTTTTTAGGATATTATGACAGGAAAAAATTAATCTAATTAACAATTTATTGTGTAATCACAGAAATGTTTTTAAATAAGAAATTACTATTTTAAAAAATTACATTTTACAATTTTATTAGCTATTAGCTGCACTGGAAGGCCTGGAGGAATGTCCCCAAAACAGTAGAACTGATTCCAGGGTAAAAAATAAAATCCACCAAAAGGTCCAATTTTCTGGAGAGCATAGTATATGCATTTATTTTTTCTGATATATTATTCCCTCTTGTTTTGGATTAAATGCCCAATATCACATTTATTTATTCCATTATTTTATGATAGTGCTAAATATGTATTGTTCCATACTTGAGAACAAGTTGGCAATACAATATACTAGCATGAAAGAAATAAAAAATATGTTGCATGCATGAGTCTTGATTATTTGAAACATTGTTTTGTGTAATGTGATTTAACCCCTTTTCTGATTGAGATCATGTTTGCTATTCCCTTTGTTTAAAATATGTCTATGAATTCTATTTCTACTGCAAAAATAAATGATGAATTATTTATATATACCAATTATTTATTATCATTTATGCAAAGCTTGTCATATTATGCATGCATAAGGGGATTAAATCACTGTTAACCCATAATGCCTTTAGGGGCATTATATGATAGGCAAAAGGTTGCTTATGTTTACTATTGTAGATAAACATATACATTAAGAACATATATATTGTTTATACAAATTGCCAAGTTGAATATCAGTTCTGTTAGGAAAATGAAGTGTTTCTTGAGCTATTTGGTTCCTAAATAATGATCAACTAATCTATTTAATGCACTGTACTTTCTCTAGCTTGAAAATATGAGCTTTTTTCAACTAATGATACTCAAGTTGAAATTAGTTCAAACCTGTTTAATGGAAGTAGTGTAAGAATGCACTCAAATCTTTTCTTTCACTGTTCCTCCTAGGGCAGTTCCTTCATCAGCTAATGATGCATTATTACACTTTACTATTAAAATAAGTCAGTACAGTCTACAAAATGTTAAAAGAATATGTTTTTCTATTATTCCCTATAATCACTATGAAATATAAGGAAAATCCTTAAACAGATGGAAAGACTGGATGATGTTGCTTTAAGCAAGTACAAAATGGAAGCACATTTTTGCAGTGTATGGGCCAAACTTTTGTTTAGTAGTACATCAATAAAAGCTTCTTATGCTTTGACATCACACTGTAAAAAAAACCATTTATTTTTTCATTTGCATAGAAATATTTTTTTCAACTTTAATAACCAAACAGATGCAAGTCTCTGATCAAGGTATTCTTGTTCTCATCTTTTCTTCTCCCCGTTTAGCAAGCAACATGTTGGTTCCTTTACCAATCCCAGTTTAACTCCCACAGCAACTTAACTTGTTTCTGTTCGGTCCGGAGCTTACAAGTCCTGAGGATCTGTTGTTTTAGCTGCTGTGGCTCTTTAAAGCCTCTCCTAAGTAGCCAGCACAAACACACAGCAGCATATCTTGGAATTGTGAAAATAACGAGTCCTGTGGCAAGAGAGCTGAGGCCAGGTGGTTAACTGATCTCAACCAACTCATCTGAGAGAAAACCTGTAACTGTTATCGTATGTAGATTAGGAAAAGGTCAGGTCAGATAAGCAGCATCTTTTCCTAATTTAGACAGACAGTGACAAAATCAAAGGTTGCCATTGTCTTCAGCAGAGTTTCTAACTGAACACTGCAGGCTTGATTCATGAAAAACTTTGTATATCCTTAGATCAAACTGGGAAGAAGTCCTCCAGAAAGTAAATTCTTAAGGGTTAGCCATGCCCGCCTGCTACTGTTAACCTGTCCTGAAGCCTCATGTAAGCCCTGGAGGTGATTTACATGCTATATGCACTTTCAGGGATTCAGAGGCTTCAGCCCTGAATCCAAACCAAGCACTTTATGAAACTTAGCCCTACAAGCAGTCTCTTTTTCACATGGCAGATTAGTGCTATTAAATCCTAACTTTCACTAAATGCAAGTGCAGCCTTGTTTTAGCCAGCTGCACTGAAGCAACATACTTTAAGGGTCTCCCCTTGTTTAGGCTGATTTGATATCAGAACAATGTGCTGGTTTATACTGACTTATTCTGATTTAAACCAATACAAGTGAGCTCAAAATCAAGTCCACTAACTGTAAAAAGCCAAAGAATGTATTAAAAGAAAATGTAGTTTGAGGGCAAGTAAAATCTCTAGCTTGTTTTTTTAATTAATATTTTCTTTTGTGACATAGCCCCAGGCATCCAAATATATATTCTTCTAATCCCACTTGACCTCAACACAAATGTTTATGCCAAGGGTGTTCTCATGTTCCCAAGACTGGGGTTTAGGATAATGGATTCTACCAAAGGGCATTCTACATTTTCCTTCTTTCATTTTCAACCACCTTTCCATCCCCATTTTAATCCTGATTCTCCTCTCTTCCACAGATATGGTCATGCATAATATTCCTACAGATGCCAAACTAAGGGCCATGCCTACTACAATCAGTACCAATAAATGCCTTTTACCTCCTAGCTACTGGGCTGAAGTAAAAGAGGTTCTGTTTCTCTGTATACATCTGGGTTCTGTGTATATGTTGCTGCTGTTTTATTTCTGTTGAATTTCGGGTCCATGAAGTCAAATTCATTACTTAATTCAGAAATAGTAAGAAAGAAAAATTTTAGAAGTTCATTTGCTGACTGAAATAACAGATTTTGAAAGAGGGAATCTTCTCAATTCTTTTTCTTTCAGCTTACAGCACAAATTTTGTAAAAGACAAATCTGAAGTAACACTGATGTCAGAAGTGAGCAGACTAGAATTTCATTCTATGTCAATGGAGTCAGAAAGGACCATATGAGATTTTTTGTGGGCAATTCTGAGTAATTCTTTGTCTGTAAGAAATGCAGATACATACTGAAATTACATTTATAAAATTAGTCAAATAGCATACAAAAATATTGTCACTCGTATTTATTAACCTAAATAAGCTTTCTTTGAAAATTTGACTTATGAAAATTAGTAAAAACAAATGAAGCTCAAACTTCTGCACCGGCAAGAACTTTGAAATGTTCTCACTGTTATACAATAAAAAAGCAATGCCATATTTTAGTAATATTCCTACTAATTGCTTAACTTTAGTTTGAGATGTAAAACCCTTTCTGGTACACTATTTTTTACTGTTCAAAGAAGCCAAATAAGACCACAGTAAAGTGTATTGCTACAAAGCAAAATGCTTAAAAGGATTTAATTTAAAATAAAATTATTTTAATATTAGTGGCAAATTTAACAAATAACTGCAATAACTACAAAATGACTACAATAACTACAAATAAAAAATAATAAATTCAACACCTGAAAAGAAGGTAAGGAATCAACAAACAAAAGTCAAAGTACAATTCATTGAGTCAGCAATTGCTTCTGTAATTTCTTTAAGTTAGCCTTACTTGGAATTTCTGGTACTGGAGTCTACAGAGAAAGCTACTGAACTTCACATTATTTGAACTTGGGGCTATTGCTGTTTCTAACCTGCTTTTCCAAAATGGATTGCTAATAGACACTTATTGGAAGTAGCTTCTGGACGTTTTGCCCTGAACAAGGTAAAACATCTAAATATCATATTTTGATTCATCATTATCCTGTAATTCTTAAGAATAAACACTTTAAGGTTTTGACAGCGGATTATGGGTGAGAAATAACTTTAAAACTGTTGCAAAATACAAACAGGTTGTAGTATGTAAAACACAATTCCCCATGTAGTCATATACACGTACACTGATATTCATTCCCTGAATCCTAAAGTCATTTAAAAGGATAATTAGTGTGTAGTGCCTGAATTGGCTCCTCAGAGGGTTAGTGTCCACCCTGTTTGTCACTGTTTCTTGCCTAATCCTGCCTAATGAGGGTTTATGTTAACATGGCTAAGCACTTGCAGATATGCACTACCAAGCTAGCTAAGCTTAGAGAAGACATGCTGTTCAAATGTCACTGCCTTTGGCTATCATGCTATAAGATACTGATTATTGCTTATTATGTTTTTTATTCAAAAAGCTGCCATTTGTACTTGTTTGTAGGCCCTTGTTGTTCTTACTCAGGTAACAAGTAATGTCTGTGTTTTTTCTAGAGTTACACTTTTAAATTTCCTTATTCTTTCTTTTGTTAAGAACTCTCTCAGTGGGATGAAATACTTTTGATTTATTGCTTTAAAGCATTTAGAGCAACTTAAGTGGAACTACACTAAAAATCACACTGATGGCAAATGTGTCTATATTACACATGTGTTGGGGAGCTGAGTTGTGTTTGAGTTTTTCTTTTTGGTTTGCTTTCTTTTTAATCAGCTTGCTGTCACCTCATGAGAGTATTTCAATATAAAATATTAGTTCTGGTTTTTCAGGTCTGGGTTGGTGGTTTTCATTTCAAAGAAAAAAAAAAAATACTTCTTTTTTACTGTTTTTTTTCCTGTTTTAGAGGCTACCAGACCCTGTAGAGCATTAAACATCACAGTCAGATCTTTTCTCTCTGGCTAGTTGTGATTATCCTTTGCAGGTAGGAAGGCATCCTACTAGAGTCTGAAACGAGAGGTCAGTCTTCAGATCTGAGATTTGCTTCGAGTCTTTTTTTTTTTCATTTCAGAAAGGTGAAGATTCACTCCTGTTATAATTGCCTACATTAGCTGCTTCTACCCTGCTGCTAGAAAGCAGTCTCAGGAGTGCACCCGAGCAGCTGACTCGCATGTACTCTCCCTTGCACACCACTGCCTGTCAGGTTGCCTAGGGCCAGCCTGCAGGCAGCCCATGAGCAGCCTGTTTGGGCATGTCTGGAGCAGTGCTTGGCTACCAGGCACACTGAGGATGGAAGGTCCTGACCACTGCCTCCCCTCAAAATGCAGCACAGACATATCAGGGAGGTCCCTGTCACCAGTTCAACACCAGGCAGGTGTCCTGGCCGTGGCTGCTGGGTAACCCTTGCCTTCCAAAGGGAGAATCCTACTGCGTGCTGAATTGCCCTGCCCAGGAATGAGCACAGCTTGTGCACAGGGCATCCACCTGGAGTGCCATCACTGAGGGCAAAGAAAAGGAGGGCAATGAGGCAACAGCAACAGAACCCCCAGACCTTTTCCCTGCCTGGGACTGGGGCTGGCTTCCTCTTGCACAGTTTCTCCTGTTCCTTGTCTTAACATCCTGAACAGTTCTGTTTACTGTCAGTGACACAGATATAATTGTGATTCACCGAATTTGCAGTGCATGGTTTGTACATATGTGCTTAAGTCAAGCCCATAATCCCAAAATAAATTTGCCTGAGTGCTTACATTTTCAACAAGCTAAGTCTTTGGGTATAGCATTGCTTTACAGTGTAATATAGATAAAATATATCTGTACCTCAGATTTTAATAGGGAACCTTGAGAAACTCTACAGTTTCTCGCTTCTCTGCAGAGTAGCATTGTTGTGGCTGAGGTAAACAGTTGTACATGCCACATTTTGCTTGGTTTCATCATGTCTTATAAATTGGTGTGGCATCAGGATCCAACTAAAATTCAGCCAAGGCATGCTGCAAATCTTTCTGAATCTTCCTGTTCCTTCCCAAAAATGTGTTAAAAACAAAATGAAAAATTAAATAACAAAGAGAGATCATGGATGTATTCTCTATTCTAAAACATACTAGTTATATAAGACTCAACTAAAAAGTGGGAAATATCAGTATAACTCACCAGATAACGACAATTTCCATTTCTCTATTACAATATTTTTCCTTGGCTACACTACATTCATTAAACTTGATGTTGTTTTGAGACCCACTTATAAAGAATTCCAGACAAAACTCCTTAAGTAATTTTTGTGGGTTGTTTTTTTGTTTGTTTGGTTGGTTTGTTTTCATTTGTTTTTATTTGTTTGTTTGTTTTCCTAGAGGAAGAAATATTCTTAGACAATTAGTCTAAAAAGAAACTCATGTTAGTATGATCCTACAGAATAAGTAATAACTATCTCATAGAAAAGCTGACATCCCTATAATTGTTACAGTAAAGAATTTCACCTTTGTAACTTTTAACAAGACAATAATAATGAGCCTGGTGCCAGCAGAACTTTCATGTTGCGTCTGATAGAATGGTGACCATGGCAGCATCTTTTTTCTGATAATGGCATGGGGATGCTCAGAAAAAGAAATGAGCCAGCTCTGAGATAACTTCTATCTATGGTACCACTCATCCTCGGGCAACCAGTGGTTTGCTGAGGTAGACCTGTTAATGCAACATGTTTACAAGTCCTTCAGTCGTCTTATTTGGAATAAATGTGTCCTTTCTGAATCTGTTAATACTTTTGGTTTCCTTAGGATTAGTATTGTGGCAAAAAAAAATATTTGCAGTCAGAATAAGAGTGCTGCCAGAAAATTTCACCCCAAATATTTCAGTGCTAGCTATAGTATCTTTTAGTATTTAATAGCTATTTATTAGCTATAGTATTTTGTAGTATTTTATAGTATTTAGCATTTTAAGATGCTAGTATTGTATTTGAAAAATAGAGTTGCTTGCCTACCAGATGGGTGTGTGGGGGAGGAGGAGTCAGCACGTTGAAACACTTCTGGTACTTTCAGCTTCCATCTCTTCAAACTGAAAGATTATTTTTAAGGAGAGAGACTATTCTTCTTTTGGCTACTGTCTGGAAACAGATGCCTTCAGCAATGATTTCTACAGCTGTTTCTTTAATCATGCATCTCAATGTAAGGGAAGAAATAACTGGCTATACGTAAGGATGGAAATCTATTGAGAAAACTTCCCAAGAATACACCTCTACATCCTTTACATGTTATCCACTGAACATTTGTTGTTTTTTTTTTTTTCAGAAGATAACTACCATGTCCCCAGTTCCTAGAGTGTTACACCTACTAGATGGCATATAGCTTCCTCAGCTGCCAGAGCACATCCCTGCTAGACAAAAGTAAGAGTCCCATTGAGCTTGCCTGGGCTAGAAGCCACAAAAGCTATTTTCTGCTGTATCAGTCCTTCAGTGACTTGTAATTACTGAAAGCTGAATCCAGTCCATTTTTAATTTATTTAAATCACTTAATTTCATTATATCATAGACAAATTACAGGAACTGTTACTGTTTTGGCCACACAAAACTGTCTGTGGCCAAGATGTACAATGCTTTTCCAATTTGTCTCCAAGGGAATTTAATTAATTGTGAAGTGGGCAATATGGCAAACACTGGAATTTGTATTAATCATTAGCTCAGTAAAAAGTTCAAATCCTGCTCCACTCATCCTGACCAGAAAGGACCAGAAGGCTGTTGCAGAACAAAGGTACAAGCTCTTTTGCAGCTCCTCCTTCTGCGTTAGTGAAATTTACAGTTCTGATTTCTAGTACATAAGGTCATTTATCAGTAAAATGTGCACTAGGATTGATCCACTGGTCCAGTTACACTTCCAAGCACCCTAAATATAAAAGCAGTTGATTTTTGCTGTCCCACAGTGTCCTCAGCAAATCAATTTATTCCTTCATCTTGCCACACAAAGAAGTCCCATTGGGACTTCAGAGGATAAGGAGCAGAAAAAAAGAGAAAGGGCAAAAGAGGGACATACCATAATCACAAGAAGTAACCTTGGACTGTTAGAGATTATTTTAAAGCCATGATTTTTGAGTGAAAATCTATCTTTACAATGAACACTTCACACAGTAATTGACAAATTCAGCAGCAATTTCACACAGTTCTAGTCATCAGTCATTTGAAATGTACAACTACAGTATTCTACTGCTAATGAGTTTTAAGTGCATAATAAGTCAATTTGATTGACAGGCCTTGACCAATAATAAACTCAATTTTTACAGTTGAAATAAATGTTTCTACCACTGTATACATTCATTAATTTCAACTGTTGAAAAAAATCATGGTTTTGTACAATGATAGTCATAAAACAAATATGCTATCATTTTGAGGCACATGCTCTTAAAATAAGCTTTTAAATGGTTCTCTTTAGTAAATGGACATATGAATTTAAATCTGTCAAGACAAAGAGGTTTATGCAACCAGCTAAAAACTCAGGCATCTACCTACCAGGTTTGCATGCGCTGCATACATAGATTGTGTTCGCAAATGAGTTTAGCAACTTACCTAAGAGTACAGATGAAGATTGAAGGCTGGATTGAGATCTCTTTAAAACCTCACCCTGAATGTGATACATTTAATAAAGTTAAATTTCCTGGGGAAGATGAAGTATGGCAACTATATCAAGCATTCCAGTTACTTCCATGGTAGGATTCTCAATAGCACACAGTAAGGACTGAAAACCAGATTGCTTTAGCTAGTAATTTGATCTTACATCTGAAATTTTAAGCAAATAATATTGCTACTCCAGACGTTCTCTTGAGTGCCAGATAGAGAATAGTTAGTGAGAGCAAAACAGAGAAAGCTAGAGGAAAAGAAAATCTAGCAGTGTTATCAACTTTAAAGTGATTAAATAATTTCTCAAAGCCTGAGCCTGGATTTCTTCTTCACTAGTTTTCACCAAAAAACAAAACAAAACAAAATAAAAAACAAACAAACAAAGAAAAAAACCCAACCAACCAACCAACCAAACAACACCAAAAAACCCTGAAAAAAAAGCCACCCAAAAACCCACCCAAAAAAACCCCAGGAAACTCATTTTCAAGGTATGTTAAACACATAATAAAAGAAAGACAGATTAAATTATGATGTCTGACCAAGAAAGTTGATGACATTCTAAAGATCTATAAGTACATGGAAACTCTTGCTTTAGTTATCTTTTTTGGAAGTAATTGGAAAATTTACAATAAAACACATTTTGGTGGAACACTAAGGCACTTTAGCCCCAACACTGTTTCCAATTTTCCTTTAAGGAATACACAAACAGCTTACTTTGGTTCAACTTCAGTGGAGCAGAATTAAAATATAGTTTAACACCAGTATTTTATTTTGAATCTTTCTCCTTGAGGACTGTATACTTGATCCAGTAAACAGATTTCAGACAGGAAGATTCACAAAACTCTGACCTCACATAAAGGACATGGACACATGAATAATACAAAGATAAATTTCAGTGTTATGCAGAAATAAATTTCTCTCAGCAAAAATTGTGTGAATACTTAGGAGTTACTATTTGGGTGCTGTTTGCCAAATATTCTTCCAGATTCTAAGTTTTCATGGTAAGACATTCTCTTCAACAATTTGCCACTTGTGATGGGCCATTCTTTTCCATACCAAATAATTATATGTGGTTCATCACAGAGTTTTTACAGATTAAAAATCATGTGAAGAGGATGGAACTAAGAGGGCACGAAAATATTGCAAAGCAGGAGAAAACATTTTGTACTTTGTGGTTAAGTCAAAGCATCATGTCCTAAAATACAGTGGAGAGGGTCCTGAATCATTGGTATAGAAGATCAGAATATTTTCTTCACAGTACTTTTATGAGAAATCCATAGTAAGGGGAAAAAAATGTTTCAGCATCTTGTATTTGTGATCACAGATTCTATGTTCAGACTGAGGTTTTCCAAAGCAGAAAGTAGAGTCATATTCCTCCCTCTTACCAGGAGGAGGTTTGGCAGTCCAATAAGCATGCTCAAAATCATCATTATAAACTGATGGGTGCTGTGACCATAAAAAGCACACAGAAATTCAGGACAGAAATGTATGTGCCTACATTTGCATGGTTCCTAAATAAAAGAAACAAACTAAAATAAAGTATTTCTAATTTTCAAGTATATTAACTGGAGGCAATAATGCCAGCTTTTAAGTGGGAAAATCTAATAAAATATACACTCAGGATGTATTATAGCTACTCAGTGTGTATTTAAAAATGCATGGGTTAGGCATTAAGTTACATACTTCAGCACACACAATGAAGTATACAAATTTTAGGTATTATTGAGAATATATAGGTTTCTACTGATATTATATTACGATATTTTGCACTGAAAGACCTCATTGTCAGAGAAAGCATAAGTGTAATCTTTCTGCACCTCATCAACATTGTCTTTTAGTCATTCTCCAGAGTAAAAATTGATTGGGCAAGAGGTCAATTCACTTTCAGTTCCCATTCGATGCTGGGGCACTTAGCTAACTGTGACCAATTAAGTTATATTTTCTGTGAGAAAATTTTTTTTACAAGAACCCTTTCCAGCTTCTGATTTCATGTTAAGTTCTGAAAATCCATCAGATAGCAGAATTCTGTTAATTTTAATCTGATAGCCCAAAGACTTTGTTTCACAGAATAAATAATATAAAATAAAAACAGGCTTAGCTGTTATTTCTTACTATGATATTCCCACCTCCTGACTACATAAAATAAATCTGGAAATCTAAGAAGAAGTCACAATCTAAACCACTTAATCTCAGCTGACCATGTTGAAATCAGTGTGGGATGGAATCACAGGCCTTGAAATAAGGCCTGTGCAGTGAAATACTTACAGATCAGAATCTGTTTAAGTAGACCAGACTTAAGAACACAAAGAACACAACTAATCCTTGGCTGCAAGCATCAGTACAAGGAGAAGATATCTGATATTAGAGGTTCTTTGGTTAAACGGTGCCCTCAAGAATATAATGTAAGGAAAAAAACAAAAAACAACAAACAAAAAAAAACTAAACCAAAACCAAACCAAAAAAGGAAATAGGCAAATTTATAAAAATGTGAGCAACTGCAACAAGAAAAACTTGCCAGGATGTGAAGATGTTTCTATGTTTCTCCACCTCCTAAAGAGGAGTGGCTATAATCCTCAGCAAGTCATAAGTCTCCTGGCAGAGCCTGGGCAGATGTGGCACAGATCCAAACCTCAGCCTCAGCAATCCCTATTCACCTTCCAGTCATCAGTGATGTTAACTGGCTGTCTCTGTGCCTGACTGGAAAGTTCCCTGGGAGAACCACCCAGAAATTGCCCCATCGGAGAAGGAGGTGTGAGTGTGCAGCCAAGGTGTGATGGAGACCCAGAGAGCAGCAGCTGCCCTGTGCCACCACACAAGTGTGCAGGGACTTTGCTGGGTCCCTCTCCATGAGACCACATGCCCTCCTTCTAAAGAAGGGCAATGCCTGTACCATCACCTCCCTTTCCATATATTCCTTAGAGGCTGAAGTGTTTGAGACTCAGTCAGTATCCTCCATCTGAAAAGATAAAGAGGCACAGCTCTCCTCTCCCAGGAGACTGAATAAACCACAAGCCACACAGCTGGGAAAGCAGGGGGCTGCTCCTGTTGAAACCCTATGTCAGCAGAGGAAAGAATGCAATATATCCAAGGAAGATGTAAGAGGGAGTGCAAGAGGGAACATGACTCTGTGGCCTAGTGCCTACAGCACTCATCTGGGAGTGGGCAGACCCAGATTCCACTTCTCGCTTCAAGAACAGCTTCTGTATTTTTATATTAAAGAGTTATTGGTTTTGGATACCCTGAGGCTGTGCTGATGAGGTTATTGAACCCAAATCTAATACATTCCAGGTGAGTACCAATGAGCAAAACAACAAAGTGTTATAGAAGTGATAACTGCCATCTCAGATAGACTTAAAAAAAAAAAAAAAAGATGTGTGACTCTGAAGGAGCAGACTTTGGCACTGACTGTTGTGAGGGAGTCCAGTTCCAGAGCCTGTGGCTGCCTCCTCAGGTCCTGAGATCAGGAGGCACAGCCAGCTTTCCTCCACAGAGCTGTACACACCACCTCCCTCCCTCCCTCAGACAGGGTGGTTGCATCCCAGATTCTTATTGGAAAATGCTGCCCCAGAATTGTGCCTTGGGGACTATCTGGAAAAGTATCAGCTGACCTGGTAGAACTCATGCCAGGGCAAACTCAAAGGTAAACACTGCAGATGACCACATGCCAGTGCTCAACCTCATGGTCTGATTTAGTTTGTCAGAGGAACTTTACTGACAAAACAGTAGCTAGGGGTAGCAGTGGACCCAGAAAACCTAATCCAAATTCCCTGTTATCATTCAGGTGTGAGATACGTGCCTTTACAACTACTTTTACCAGATGCACTGGCGAGCCAGTGGTTAGCCATACTGAGTTAGTTTTATTTCCAGTGGCTTTCATGCTCAATAAAATTTTCTTTTACACAAGAATGCTCTCTTTTTTTTTGTTATTCCCATTCAAAATCATAAAACCAGCTATTTTTATAAGAGTAGTGAAAACACTCCAAGTGTATGCACAGTAACCCACAATTCTCAGGTGGCAAAACTCAGTCAAGTTTCCACCTCACACAAATGGCTTTTGCAAGTGTCTCTTGATAATGGAGTCCTTGTGAGCTCTTACTGAACCTTTTTCTTATGATATAGAGTTGTTTTTCTAAGGGCTCTGTTATTATTCAGAAAAGAAAAGATGGAATCAAATGTTCAAGCTTACTTTAAAAATATGAGCAAATATTAT
Source organism: Molothrus aeneus (assembly GCF_037042795.1). Lineage (NCBI taxonomy): Eukaryota > Metazoa > Chordata > Aves > Passeriformes > Icteridae > Molothrus > Molothrus aeneus. The sequence continues at coordinate 89,969,658 of NC_089646.1, forward strand.
GATAAATAAAGAAGGAATATTAAAGTTAAAATTATTCACAGCACTGAGGGGGCAATTTTCCTGTTAGCACTGAACACGTATTGGGAGTTTCATGTTGGCAGCCCACTGAGGGAAACTTAGCCAGCAATTACTTTATTTCCGTCTGGAAAGGGGAGGATTATGAGGCAGCAGTTAACTGGCAAAATATCTGTGAAAATCAAGGCTGGAACAGCTGATGTGAAATTAATAATTCTCAGCAATGCCTGAGAAAGCCAGCACATAGAGTATACAGTACTTATGAACAAATTTCATCTGGAAACAAAATCTTGTCATTCACTCTTAAAATGTCCTGAAATATCTTTCAGTCTGTTTCTTTGGTGTTTTAGAATTTGCTTTCAAGTTAATTAACTAACTACCATGAAAAAGGCTAGCTAGGTGTTTGACTGGTGTCTCCTAGAGCCTGCTGAACAGATGTACTGGAACAAGAAAAAAAAAAAAGTAGACACACACTGAGTCAAAGAATTTTAGACATAACAGAAAGCACCAAAAGTGGTTTCCAAGGAAAAAGGAAAAAAAATCCACTTTTTATTTTTATACATTGTGACACAAATTATAGTGACACAGTGACATGCTTACATACTAGTTTTAGTTGTAGGACTCCATTCTACTTCTTTCTGATTATAAATAATTTTCTCCCATTTTTGACCTTTCTTCACATAATTCTAAAGCAATTTACTTCTCCAAGCAGGTATTCCATTTTAACTGTGTAATGTCTACAGATCATTCTAAACAAAAACATTACCTTGAAGAATTCCAGGAATTTAAAGGAACTCTTTGTGAATTATTTCTTTTTGAAAAGGCAATAGAAATGATAACTACTAAAATTAGATTAACCTTTTATTTTTTCAGTACCTGTATTACTGCTGTATTACTTATAAGAAGTATACAACTTTTTTTTTATCTCTTTACCAGATTTTCAGCCCTTAATTTACAAAGCACCATCGTTATAAAATTAAAGTTGTTTTATTTATTCCAAGCATTTAAAAATGACCTCTTCTTCTTTTCTCCTAGGGTCATCTTTGTATTTTAAGATCTTATTCACTATTGTCTGCTCATTATAATAAATATGTTTCATGTAATAAAATCTACAGTGGGTTATAGGAAGTGTTCCTCCTTAAGCCATTTGGAATCTGATTGCAGACTCCAAATGGCTTAGGGAGAAACACTTCGGGGTGAAAAAAAGTGTAAGAAATAAAACAGAAGAAGCAATATTTTTCTCACTCACTCTTCTGATGTTTTTTGGATTTTTTGGGTTCTTTTTTGGGGGGTATTTCTTTTGGTTGGTTGCTTGGTTAATTTTCTTTGTTGTTTATTTTTTCCTCTGGATTTTTCCTTTTTGAACCTATTAATTCTTTTTAGCATTCCTGGCATCCCATAACAATACGGGAGAGGAGTCTTGAGAGGAGAAGACCTGGCATGATCCTTGTCAACTGCTATTTATTATCGGCCTCAATATTCAAAAGAATGGGGGAGGAAGATCCTATGGGCTGAGTCAGCACATGGAAATCAAAGAATGAGGAAGGACTAGCTGGAAACAGTTATGACTCTCCTGGTAGCACTTTCACTCAGTGAAAGGGCTCAGTGGGGTTCATGGGACCCAATCTGCCTTCCCAGCTGCAGTCTGGACAGTTTTCCTGACAGCCCAGCAGGCTTTTTCTCTACTCAGTCAGGAACATTTTCTAGGGAGACCCATCACACTTGATTCCCTCTAGCATTTAAGGGGATCATTGAATCCTTGCTTGAGCTGGATAACCAGCACTATTCTTTGTCTCTGCTTCCTTCTGATGAATCTGTTTTCCAGTCTCATAAATCTCCTACAGGTCTATTGTTGCCCTCCATAACAGTCCAACAGTAAATATCCTTTGCTTCATGCACATCTTGCTCCCTGCTTGCCAGGAGTCCAGGCAATCCTCTCTCCCCATTAAGAAAGACTAGAAAGCAGCATGGCTCATGGACATCCTGCCTACTCTTGAAGCTAATGACACCAGAACATTAAAAGAAGGAATGAAAGGAAGCCCTGACAAGAACACATCTACGGCTTAGGAAAGGGAGTTCCTGCCTGTCTGTCTAATTGCTTTTCATATGCTCATGATTCCTTCACTGTGAGATGGAAAGCTAAATGAGGGAAGTAGATCAGTTCCATGAGTAATAGTAGACATCATTATGGCAGAGATTTATCTGCAAAATTTTTCCATCAATGCTAGGCAAACTTTCACTGTTATAGGCCATGTCCAAACTGATGACATATCATAATTTGGGACTGTTAGCAAAAGTAAAATTGTAAGGATGATCATGATATGAAGCAGCTTGTAAAATCTGACAGATTGACTACTATGATGCTTCACACTCATTTAAGACTGCAAAATAGATAAGAAGGACAATCTTTCAATGCAGAACCCACAGAACATCTGAAAAAAATTATCCCACAGTTAGTGAAGAATGCCAGAATTGATTTTGCACACTCAGTGTAGGTAAACTGTTAACACATCTCAAATCTTGAAGTGAAAATGAGTTCAAGGATGAAAATTCATAGATGATAGATTCTCTGTGGCAGTTGAGGTCTGGGACAGACTTCTAATTCAGAAAGTTTTTGCCCATCTGATTACAAGGTCATATAGTAAGAGAAGGATGTCCAGTTCCTTCCCACCACTCCACCATTTGCAGTAATATCTGTACCTGTGGTGCTGCCAGTCTCATGTTCTCACACTCTTAAAAGCCCATTCACCTACTTCCAGCAAAAAGCCTTCTCACCTGGGTAAAGGAAGCTATGTTCTGATATCCAGAAGTATCTTCTAGTCTCATTTGGGTATTTAAATCTAAGATAGATTCAGACAATTCACTGGGAATTTGCAGCCTGGATTCAAACACCAAGGACTTGTTATAAATCAGAAGGTCATTGTCATTGTAGTGGCAATAAGAACTATCCAGCAAACTTCTGAGCTCTAACAGCTTAAAGACAAATTTTCAATTAACAGTTGAAGAATTATGTCCACAGAGATTCAGAGGAATAACAAAAGAGTCAGAAAGAAAAAAGTCTCTAGCTCTTATTCTCATTTTAAAGAGGAGCTTTACACACATGGTTAGACCTTTCATGTGAACACCTGAGCAATCTACCTTGTCTCTGCCTTGGAGCAGGAGGTTGGACTTGATGGCGTCCAGAGATCTCTTCCAATAAATTCCTCAATTCTGTGATTCTGTTTTCACAAAGTTCTCTGAAATCTGTACTCCAAACATCCTGCAACCCGCTCCCTTCACTGGCACCAGGTTCTGCAAAGCATTCTTTCATTACCAATCACTCACTTCAGTCCTTTGTGTTTGTCAGACAACTCCATTCCTAGAGCAGCACAGACATTCTAAAGCAAATTTTCACTACTGCCATGTTGTCCATATTTTTCCACCTGCAAGGAGGCAATTACTTCAATAAGCAATAGACAACTAAGCCAAATCCATGACCTAAAGGAAAAATAACATCCAGGAGCCACGAGTTTCAAACTGAGTAAAAATTTCCTAGAGATGATTTTTAGAGAAGAGGTTAGAGAACCTGCATTTTTGGACATCTCTGTCTCACCCCGTTACTTGGAGAATTATACCATTTGGGGTTAATCTGAAGGAAGCTGGTAAGAAAATGAGGGTCATATATGACCACCACATCATTTCAGAGAGACAAAATTAACCTCATCTGGTTTCCTGAAAAATTCTATTTGCCATGACAACTGGAGGGTCATTCTACCTGTGTGTGAGAGCAGGAAATCAGGGGAAGAAAAAAGTAGGAAAGAAAATTTGAAGTAGTAAAAATGTACTTTCAAGGTGCAGAAATCTCTATCTTGCAAAAATTCAATGAAGGCTTATAGTTGTAACAAACTTACATTGAAGGAGAATAATAACATGAAATTCTGTAACCACAAGAATGTTGTGATCATGCTGCCTGTATGAAGCTCTCCTCTCTCAACATCCTTTTGTTGAACAAGCAGAAGTTCTGACAGGGATAGTCACACATACACATCCTCTTATACTGGCAGATGATTTGATTTTATGAACTACCTCCACACAAAATATCTCACAAATAGCTTCATTGTCTTGTATCTGAGTCAAGCGAGATGACCAAATGGTAAGAGAGGTCTTTGCCTGCTATGCTTAAGTTCTCAGGAGAGGGAAGTGATTAGCTTAGTCCTGTAACAACCATTTGAGTGCAGCCTCTAATCCCTGCCAAGACCAATAGTTCATGTTCTTTGTAAAAGGACATTCTGTAGTGACCCAAAGACCTGAAATGACGAGGAGTTTGTCTGGCTTCCATGTCAGGCCATTGATTTTTGTTATGCCTTTCACCACCAGATTAAAGAGCTCATTTGTACCCATTCCTTGTTTCTCTTCATGAATGAAACATCGTAATCAAGTCACTTCTCAACCTTCTCTTTCGTTAGCAATAAAATTATTTTTGCAAGTCTTTTCTGAATCATCTCCAATTTCAATACTCTTCTAAAAATTGCCACTTTTGTGCAGTATGCAGGATTTTAATAGGAGGTTTAAGTGTCAGATGCAAACAATTTCTTAGGCTACTTGCTCTTCACCTGTTTACATGGCCTATAACCACAGTAACCCTTTTTTTCCCAGCAATACATTGGAGTCCACATTGAGTGACATCTATACTACAAGTCCTTGCTGTAGGTCAGGACTGTTGCTTTCCAGGGCAGAGTACCTATTTTCCTATGGAAGATCAATAGATGCACAGCAGTGAATGGAGATGCATTGGAACCCTTTCTGATGAGGATAACTCTGCTTTTTTCTTTCCCAATCACTGCATTATTTTGTTTACTAAATTACTTTAAAAAAAAAGAAGTTGCATTTCTCTTATAAAATTGCTGAAAAGCTGATAATTTGGTCCTAGCAATTCAAAGTTTTGAGCTGCTCTCACTATAACACAGTCAAAAAGAGGGTACATTTGAGGGGTACATTTCAAGTGCCACAAGGGTGTGGGAACTCCAGAGATCCAAAAAATGCTCATTCTTCCCCTTGCTAAATTGTCTAGATCAAGGAAGGCTAGGTTTCAAGAAACCCAAAGTGAATGCCCCACCTATTTCTTTTTGGTGCAGAGAATGTAAAGCAGCTTTCACAGCCCAGTCCTCCTCACAGCCAGCTGTGCAGCAGCAGGACTCAGAACAGCTGAGAAGTGAGATCATTGACTCATGCTGTGTGTGGCACTGCTTGAAGGTGTACGGTGGCCTTGAAGCCATCAGTGAGGGTGAGGACTTGCACTGGGATGTGCTTCACAAAATGCTGTCTGCTTATAGGAAATCTGTTGTATTGTAGATTGATTTGCTTTTCAGCAATTTTTTTAATATTAAACATGAAATTTAGAGTTGGATTTAGGCATAAAGAGAGAGCTAAAGAATAAACTGCTATTTATGTTATATTTTTACTTCTTAAACAAATGTAGTGGATTTATTATTGATTTTGAAGAATTCTTGGCTATTTTTATCAATTAGTTACTCTTATCTCACGTAAGTTAATTGCCTGTAAGTGCACTGCTGTGCCCATTAGAAGCTTCACATGTGCAATCCATGGGCAACAAATAATGACAATGGCAACAAGCTTTCCTGCTCAGCTATTCTCTAACTGGAGCAGGGAACTAAAAGACTATAAACATAAGAGACCTTCTGTGGCATTGCCAAAGATTTTGATTTTATTTTGGAGTCAGTAATAAAAGCAGGTTTTCCATTTACTTTGATTTGGACTGATCACACATGATTTCAGAAAAAGAGTTAGTAATGTGCATGCAAAGGAAGTTGCCACTGTTCTGGTCCCTTTTACTGGATGCACAAGCAAAACAAACTGTTATAAAGAAGCTGCTTCAATTTTATTAACAGTAAACAAAAAACACTTAAACCAGAACAATGCTGAAAAAGTTTGTGTCGGATGTCAGGTAGACGACCCACTGCTGCTTATTACTTGTTTCAATGTAACAGGGGAAAAAATGGAAGAAAGATAGAGTGGGTCAGATCGGATTTTTTACTTTGTCTTTTTTCACACTTGCATAATCCAGTTGCTATATGTAACAGCATGCAATGGATCAGGATGTGATTAACAAGGCTCACAGTATGTTCACATCAGGAAATATTTGTTAGCTTCCTAAAAGGAACTGTATATTTCTATTTTTATTAAGTTTGTGATTATGTAGTATTAGGCATAGGAGATTGACTATTATTGCAGTTTCCAAATTCCAAACCCCACTCTTTTTCTAATTTTTTTCCCCTGATAATGAGTAGCATTCTTATGCCTAATACTTTGTATTTGCACAGTTTAACAAGCTCTCACAACTGTCTCTTTGTGCTATCATCTCTATTAAAAAGATACAAAATCTGAAGAACAATGCTTAAAGAATGAAGTTTTAATCTTTAATGTCTGCAACTATATGTTTCAATCACTCTTTGGCTCTTAAATATGTGATCTGCCTTTTTTCAAAGCTCTGACTTGTCTGTATTGATTGGGAAGTCAGTGGGATATAAGAATACCAGAACTTTGGAAATTATGGCAGTCAGGCAGGTAAGTGATAGATTTGGATATGTAACTTGCAGAACTTGTTTTTACTTTTTTTGGTTTTCCAAATGTCTTGCCTCAGGGAGAGATAAATCAGTGATTTAGGGGCCATGAATCACACTCTTCATGCCCCTTCCTTTGAATATCAACTTCACAAATACTTGCCTGTTTATCTTGACACTCATGTCCAAGTGCTGTGGCATTTTTCTTTTTTTTTTTCTTACTGCATTTATTTGAATTGTTGTCATGGGTTTGGAGGGCCAATGGACTGTGTTTTTCTGCAGCTGAAGAATTTATCTTTCTATTTTAAAGGTAAACCAGCCTTTAAGTAAGAAACTGGCATTAAGCTGATGCTTACAGAACTCCTGTTGTCATGCTGTCCAACAAATGAGTAGATGTAAATTAGAAGGAATAGGTTTGATATTGCTGTCATTAATGAGAAATTATGGCATCAAACCAAAACTTACTGGAATTTATCTAAACTCTTATTTAACCCTCTGTCAAATTAAGTTCAACAAACTAAAATTAATTTTATAATTATATTTTTGTGGATGTGGCTTTAACCTGACTGGGAAAAAAAATCCCCAGCAAAGTGCAAGTAAAGGTTTTCAAACTGCAACTCCAGGCAGTGATGGAACCCTTTTTCCCAGGGAAGTGACTGGAGGCTGGGGCAGGGTCTGCTTCAGTGCTCCCTCTGCTGCTCTGCTCCTGGCTGAGGCAGTGGGATGAGCTCTGCCCTGATGGACCTGGGAAAGCTCCCAGCAGTCCTGGCTCTGGGCTCACAGGGAGCCCACTGGGAATCCTTACTTGTATTTTTAAAGGAATAAATGAGTACTTAGCTAACAGCATTGCTGTTTGCTGTATTAAGGGATGAATGAGTTAAAATGTTCACAGATTTCTTCTTAAATAAGAACAGGGAAGCAGGGATAGGAAATATTGCTTCTTCTTGAAATGGTTAGTCTTTCCATAGGCTGAGAACAGAATATGCAAATGGTCAACCTTTTATACTCTTCCAGCATAGGGAGACCTCTAAGCAGATCTCTTGGCTGTCCATGCAGAATTGCTGAGGGTGATTCTCTAAGTTAACAGATCATTATATGGAAGGTATATTCCTAAAATGTCTGAATAAACTTTTCAGAGGTGTATCATGTAGCTCAATATTTTGTACTTACAAGTGCAAAACCACAAAGTATTTAAAAAATTAAATTGTTTTTTTGGCTTATGCAGACTGGATAAGTATTTGAATCTTGACTCACTAATTCTCTGAAGAACATAATTTTGTACCCTGTGTGTAATAACAAAAAATCTCTTGATTTTTTAAAAGTTTTTGTCCTCAGTTTGCCTCTGCCTTTGGGTAAAATCAAGGAATCAAAAGATATTAAAAAAAAAAAGAAATACTTTGCAATTAATCTTTATTTTAAATATCTAAACTTTATAATAAGTTTACTCATGAGCAAGAGAAAAGGTTCAGGATGATGGCTCAAATGTGTGTGTACATATATACACACACTCTATTTTAGCCAATTACATGGAAGTATATACACATACATATATGCATGTATATGTAGATACATTTTATAGATACAGGTATACATTTAATAGTCATATTTTTAAAGATTCACATAATTTGGATTTCTTTTCTTCATTGCTATTTGCTGTGATGGTGAACCTGCACGACTGCTATAGACACTGCAGTGGATAACACAGAGCACAACTCTGCTCTTACACATCAACACTGGTTTTTTTCTTTTTTTTTTTCATTCCTCTTTTTTAATTCCACAAAGAATGCTGCCTTCAGTCAAAACCTTTAATCCTCGTGTCCTATAGCGTTTATGGCAAGAAGTGAGGTCTATTTAGAGAGGCATTTCAATTCCCCCTCAGGCCAAAAGAAAAACATGTTATTTCTAATGCCAGCACTGTGGCCTCATATGCTAGGAAACTAGTGACATTTTGACATAGTCAGGGACAGTTCTGAATTACGTGGTGCTGCTGTTCATAACATAAACTGGAGCTTAAGCACTTAGAGAGCCTTCTCTATATCTGTAACCTTGTTTCTTTGCCAGACAAGTGACTGTCTGCAGGGAACGCAGCAACACTGATGTAGTATTGGAGCTAGGCTGCACAGTGTGTTTTCTGGGTTACCCCTTTGCTGTGCACCAGCCCTGGCCAGCTTCATCACCTGAGCAATTCAAATGCAGCTGCCGTGCTGGGAGTGCATCACGTGCTGGCTGGAGGGCTCAGCCACCAACCCTAAGGCATTCCAGCCAAAAGTGGTCAGTGGGTGCTGCACTGTCGTGGGCACCTTGCAACCCAAAAAATGCCTGGCCTGGCCTGGCCCCAGGCTCACGGGGAAAGACTGTGTGAGGAAACACTGCCATGTTCTGGTTGTCAGACTCTTATTTCTAATCTCTTCTAGAGATTTTGTCTTACAGCAAATAAGAAGATTTTGGGTGCAAGCTCAGGGGATCAAAATATTGTTGAAGACCTTGTGGGTTCATCACTTTTCTGTAAATAACATACAAAAGCATCTTAGTATGGACACAGCAACATATTCACAGATTGCATTCCCCTCTTCCATTGACAATATCTACTGCTACCAATGTGCTGCTCCCTCTTTACACATGCCTCAGGTGTAGAGTGTTCTTTTAAAATTTTCCTTTATATTCTGACCTTGAGGTAATTTGGTGAATGAAAAAATACCTTCCTTTCTTTTCACAGCTTTTACTGTTTGAAAATCTATGTAGAACACTGGATCCCTAAACCTGTTAGGACAGTTTGTTTAGAAAGTATAAATATCTCTCAGTAAGTTTCACGTACATTGAATTTATACAAATATTGCATCTGGATACCTGAAGCACTCATTGCATCTCCTGGAATACTTTACTAGGATTTAATTTCCTAGGCAACCCAAAGTCTCTGCATGATCTCCATTATATTCTAAATCAAGAATGGACTACACAGTCTGTTGGACTGCAGCATCTTGAAATTTCCTAAATCATAATCTTAATATTTTTATTTTAGTGAAAAAATATGAAATAGCACAGAATCATATACATTTTATCCTAAGCATACAGCAGATCCAGCAGACTTCACAGTTCATTGGACACCTTTAAGGACCTTGGAGCAATTGTCTAAGTAGTCACCAGCAGGTATACTGCTTTGATATTGTAAATGAAACCTCATCTTTGAACAGGATAAATTTCTTCAAAACATATTATGGCAAAAACCAGTTCTTCTACTAACATGGTGCTGCAGCCAAGGCAGCCAAGACCAGTTCCTCACTGCAAACACACTACAAATAAACGTAGGCAGAGAGAAATGAGGTAAGGAAGTTTTTATTTATGGACAAGGCTCTTGGGTTACTTATATGACATGATATTTCTGGGGAGTAAACTCCACTTTGTGGCAGGGCTAAAAATTAGTTTTGTTTGGGAGTTGTGGGGCAGGGAGGGGGGGTAGGCTGTGTTTATTTGTTTCTTTGTCCACTTTGCTCTGATTTTGATGAAAAGTAATAAAACTGAGTAGTAATGGAGGATAATAACCTATATTCTGCAGGAAATGGGTGCACAAAAAAAAATTGCAAGGCAGGGAAATCTGAAATGACCATCCTATTATATAGGTTTAAACGGTGCAATTCTATAGGTATATATGATTTATACAGGTATTTATGTTTTTTTCCCTCCTCCAGACATATCTAATTAGATATACTAATTATCAAAATTAGTATATCTATTCCTCTAGATATACTAATTTTGATAACTTCAGATATTTTTAAAGTGTTTCTGAAATACAACTATTTCATATGATATTTTGATGAGATTAGATTAAATTACCGTATTTCAAATGTACCAAAGTATCTCCAAATATTTGCTGCTGTTTTAGTCAAAATGTATAATTGACTGAAAGAAATTCCTTGATATTACTGCCCTCTTCTTGACTTAGTATCTCAGTAGAAAATGTTATTTGATTTTTGATATGCGATGAAATTTTTGCTCTTTTTTACATACAATGTCTTGTTATCAAAAAGCCTGGACATAATCATTTGATAGTTGTTTTTTTTTCTCTACATGAATGGGAGAGAGATCTTACACCAAGTTTTCCTCCCCATACATTAAAAAATGAATTTTTTAAAGTTTAATCGCTTTAATTTTTAATATAGCAGTACCATTATTCAGCTCAGAGTTTTATAAAAATTCCTATGTTAAGTATTGTAATATTTATTCTTTTTTTGGATAATTTTAAATATGTTCTTCAAACCTCACTTTCTGTTTTTTTCAGATTTAGCACGTGCAATGCTTAATAAGAAGGGAAAATAAAAGCCATTTTATGCTTTAACAAAATTTTGTCAACTTTTAAAGATGTGTAAAGATGTAGAGTGGCAAAAGCAGAGAATTTCATTGAGGTGGTTTCCAGTCACTGAACTTTTCTTTAAAAAGTGCATCTGTATTCTGAAAGAGGCACATGAACTGGCTGGTAAATGTCATAATTGTAAAATCTCTTCATACAACAACCAATTACAAGTTCTTTAATTACTCGTTTGTGCTCCAGAAAGGGTGGATTTATGCTTCCTTAAAACCATAATTATCTTGTCTTCATTCCTGACAGTAAGTATATTGCGTAATATGAACTCACACTGTGGGAATATGAACATGCAACTTTTTGTCTTATGACTTATGTACTAAATGAAATATGTTTTCCTTATTAAAATAACAAGAACTTTAATCACATGCATTACTATCTAGGCTGCTTAGACTGGAAAAGGAATTATGCTAGCTGGGATTTGTATTGCAAAGAAGACTCATAGATGACCCTATGGTTGAAAAAGACTTTGTTGGATAGGCTTGACTACTTTATGCCTGTTTGCTAAACCACAGTCAGAGATTTTTTTTTCTCCTTCTAGGGCATAATTATGAGGTTTATCCAGTGGCAGTAGAAAACAAATCATAAGGGGTTTCTTGATTTCATATGGAAGCAAGCATAAAGTGATTATTCTCATAAATTTATAGTTAAAGTGAATGGTTCCTCACAAGGAATCATTATCAAGATAAATACCTTAATTTCGTTGGTTATTTACTCATTAGAATCAGAGTTTTAACCAGTATCTACTGTCATTAGTAGACATGGCATTTCCAGAGGTGTTTGCCGGGGAAATCATAAGCAGCTACCATGAAGTTTTATATTCTAAAAAGGGATGAAGTACACAGTTGAGATTAGTATGAAAATTCTGGCTTTAATGAAGGTAACATTAGTATTTAGAAAACTGACTTATAAAGAGGGGGAAATGAGAGTAGGTTGTTTCTTTTTTATTTGCTGTAAAACCCTATTTCAGGATAATGATGACAGGATAATTCTTGACAGTACTTGAGTGTGTTTATATCTTAAATCCTGATCTTTTCCTTACTTTTGTAGCCAGCCAAGGAATTTAAGCATAAATTTATTAAAGACCATAAAATTCAGAATTATTACCATTTCAGAGGACTCAAAACAAACCCATCCTCTCTCTTCCTTAAATTCCTACTTTAAAAAAATCATTTAAATAAAAGTCAGAAGAAATTATGCTTTAAAATGCAAAGAGAGGAACTCTTCACTGCTATTGTTTTTTTCATCACGTTTCACTTTTGAACAAAGGCCCTTGAGAAGGAGAGGGTAGGGAGTGCAGGGTTATGGATGTCTGTGGCCTGTGAAGTAAGGAAGAGGCTGGAGGGACTAGAAGAAGCATTGGTGTCAAGACAGAAAGGAAAACTAACTGGGAAAGACTGAGAAATGTACAATGAAGCTTTGTTGCTTTCAAGTCAATGAAGTAATCTAACAGCTTTCAACAGTTACAGATCTTGCATAAAACAATAGCTCAGCACATCCGGCCTTCTCATAGTCCTAAACTTCAACTGTACTGGCAGGGAAAGCTGTCTCAGCTGCAGGATCTCTTCTGCTGGAAGAGCTTGCAAAACAGTTGCACAATTGTAAAACAAGGAATCAGCAAAGGTGTTGTTTATGACTGGAGACAAGTTACTAAATAGTAACATTTTCTTTTGTGTATATTGGGTTTCGAAGTGAGAATGCCACAGTTTAGGTGTCATCAAAGTTGGGAAGCTTAACAAATCAGCTTGGTAGTTAAGCAAAGAGGCAACTGAAGGAGATGAGTGCATGCAAACAGCTGAGTGATAAGGACTACAATGAAAGAAGCTCAATACAGTATCTACCAGACTTCAGTGAGGATGCTGCAGAAGAGAATTTATGACAGTGAGCCATTTCTATTGGAGCCACTGTTGGTATAATTGCAACAGTTTTGATAATGGTCAAGACGGTTTGGGAATGAGAAAATAGTTAAGAGGAACATGCATTTTGATGATATTAACACAGAAATTTATGTCAATGCTAATAAAGGGGTCTGACCACCATCAGTCTGGTATATCACTCCTTAAACTGGGAGACTTGGAAATAGCTTGACTGCTGGGAATTACTACAACATGTAGCAGAAGAATATTCTATGTTTCAAAGATTTTTTTTTTATGAATTCTCATGGAAACATGCTTTATACTACATTTTCATTCAAAGTTGTAATGACTTCTAGTGAAAAAATATACAAAATGTATTTTTAAATCTTGGAAATGTAGCATGTAGAATATTTAGTGCTATAAATCATGCCAACAGAGTGTGTGTGAGTTTCACTTTCACCAAGTAGCCATAAGTTTTCCATTGGAGACCACTCAGTTGAATGAAGTGAAATCTACAAAAACGGCTCAAATTTGGTAACATACAAGCCAATTCCTCTACAGTCCTTTGGTGTTCATGGTGTGTTTGGGTATTTGAAAAGCAAAAATCTTTGGAAGAGGTACATGCCAGGTACAGCAGCACTCAAATTCAAAACATGAGTGCAAAGGCAGGATCAATTCAGCTACTTAAGTAAGAACTTGACATACAGTTAATATGACTTCAGAGGGAAAATGTAAATAGGATTAAGAGATGAAAAGCAGTAAGGAATGGAAATTGGAGGCCTGTGCTGGTTACAGTAGGACTCAATAAGGAAAGATGTTTCCATGTGAACAGTAGGAAATGGTTAATCTGCTGCAAAGTTATGACACTTCCAAAACTCTATACTTTGCACTCCTATCTCATCATGTAATATATCCTCTGAGGTGTGTCATACCAACACAAGTATTTCAATGTGCCAAAAATGAGCTTGGTGTGGACTAATTCCCTCACCTACATCCCTGTGAAGCTTTAGAAAGAAGCACTTATGGAACTGGTATGTGAACTGCCCTGATGAAGTATTTAAGATAATTTTACAAAGCAGTTGGAAGCATGCTCTGTCCTGAGGGCATCAGATCTTATGTGGCAGTGCTCACATAATTATACTAAGATGGATTGCCATATCACTCCCTGGGCCTCTGCCTGGAATAAATCCCACATCCAGCTAGAGAAAGAGAAATGCGACTTGCAGGACTGGCATGAATCTTATTACATCCCAGTAGTCTAAAGAGAGACCCAAGCCTTTTCAATCACTGATTTCTTTTAAGTGTCACTCAATTCTAGCCTCATCAGAAGATACTAGTGATACCCACATTAAAAAAAAAAACGTAGCTGAGAAATTACTTTTGAGTTGACCTGTCCCCTGAAACTATCTGTCCTACATCTCTGGTATTCCTTAAATTGACTGGTTAGACTGAAATTAATGACATCACATCTATAATTTTGACTTTTTCTCAATATGAGGTACTGGTGCATTTTCTGAGACTGAGGTTGCTGTATTTACACCCTAGTCCACAAATATGTTATGAAAAATTATCACCAGAGCTTTGGTGACAACAGCAAAAATGTGTTGCATAGTTCCTGAACAAGTATGGATTCAAAGCCAGATACAGATATGAGATCCTTGCAAAAAAAGGTATCTCTCACAGTCTTAAGAGACAAAAAGCCTTTGCAGTTTACAGATGAAAAGCTGTACTAATTAAAACTGTAATTCTGTACAGCCACAGATTTCAAATTAAAAATCACCATCTCTGAAAATGCATTGAGATAGAATGTACAGGACAACATTCAGGTTGTAACTTGAGTTTTACTCTTCAGCACATAGGAATTGTCAGAATCTGGGTCCTGGATGGTGTTCCAAGAAAAGAGGCCAAAGACTAAATAGGACTGAGAACAGATTCTTTCTTCCCTGTAAATAGACAGGGTGCAGGCTGCTGAAGCAGTTTAAGATTGCTGATGATAATCAGCAATATCATGCTCAAAGAATGAAAGAGTCACTTAATTCTCCAGGTATGCCAAGAACCTTCGATAGTTCCACTGAAGCTGGAGTGTTGTGAAGAACAACTGCAACAAATGCCAAGCACATTACTGGATGGATCTGTTCATTCAGCTGGGAAAAATTTTATGAGAAAGACCAAGACATTAATAAATCTGTATTTCCTTCCATACTTTAAATTGTGAAAAATTACATTTTACATAATTCAAAACTTCCTCCTTTCTAAAACTCTTTGTTTCCTGTTATGACAGAAGTTATTTAGATAATCTCTAGTGGATTTGCCTTCAGTTCTACTTTTCTAACAGTAGCAAAATAGACTATTTGTGTTGTGCAGAATTTTTCCTGTTCCTTTATTATAATTTGAAAAGTCTTCTTCTAAAAGACTAAAGCTCAAAGAGGTCTTCTTGAAAACAGTAACACTATCTATGGAACATATTTAAGATAAAGAGATCATATTAAATATTTAAGATAAAGAGATCATATTTTCTACAGTGAAATAATGCTGTCAAGAAGAAAGAAAGAAGAATATTGTTTTCTAAAAATAGAAGCCTTACAAAAATATTACTTCTGTCCTCATCTTACTTTCTCTCCTCAGCACAAAATATATCCCATTTACAACCAATATTCTAAGCCCATCTTTCAAACATAACTTTTACATCTAAACGGCCATCATAATTGACTAGGAAAGTACATATTTCTAAGTTGTAGTGCATCAATTTGTTCCTATTTTGATACTGATGAAAGCACTGTCAGTCCTGTCTGTACATGCTTGTTTGTTCCAGTAATCCTCTCCTAAGGAGGGTGTTTCTGCCTCCCGCCTCTGTGGTACAGATCCTGCGGTGTGGCACTGTCTGATGGGGCCGGCTTGGAGAGCCTGGCAAAGTCATCTCTCCACTGGGCAGAGCTGTTACATTTTTGCTGAACAGTGCAGCTCTAGGGAAGAATATTCATTCATGTCCTTTTTAGGCAGTACTAATTGGTCCATGAGGAGTGCAGCACTCACCTGTCTCTGCTGCCTGTACCGCCTGCAGATCTTCAGGGCAGTCAGAGCATTGCATTGCATTGCACTGCACTGAATCATGCTGCGCAGCTTTCCTGCTTCAGCAAGGGCTGCTTTCAAATAGTGGAACAGGACCTGAGGACCTGTGCTAGACTGGCAAATATCAGATGTAAAATCAAATTAGCTGATGACCTGCTGTCAGGGTACCTTCCTCTCACGTGTTGTGGATACTACCATTGACAAAACCAGGCTAACTTATTGCTCTTGCAAGTGTCCCATGAAGAAAAATTGCTTGTACAATTCCATATGTATTGCATAGCTGTAGTAGCCACAGAGCAAACATTGTGATCCAATTACAATTTAACTTGTTCTAACACTTACCAGTTGAGAAAGTGTCAAGATGTCTCAATACATCTGAATCAATACTTTCCTTTTTTTTGGTTGATCAAATATAGTTCAAAATGCAATTTGACACAGGCCAGATTCTGGTCTATGTATACATGACAGCCAAAGGTTCATGGTAGTGAAAAATTTTACTTTCCTCAGTTTTCTTGCTTGACAGTTTCCTCAGAGATATTTCATCCACCTTTCCACTTCACCAATGGGTTTCACATTTCTCAGGAAAAAAACCCAAACAGATCCACACTTTTTTTACAAATTTCCAAACTACAATATTAGCATTAATACACAATATTAACCTCAGGGAGATCTTATGCCTTTCCTTCCTTGAACCAGTTTAAACATGGTGAAAGCATTCCTGTTGTGGACTTTTTCTGTCCTACTGATATGCTCTCAAACCTTTCTGGATATTTTGTCATGGGAGATTGCAGTATTCACTTTGAAAAGTAAAGAATTCAGAAGACACACAGAGAAAATATCAGCTGCAAAGGTACTAAGTTCCAACAGTAATATGATGAAGCATATCAGAAAAATCTTTTACCAAATTAAAAATAATAAGCAAAATGAAGTAAAATCAATAAAAATAAGAACTTACTTGGAAAGTGATTGTTAAGCGACTTTCAGTGTAAAAATTTTGTTTACAAATATTGAATATTTAATCAGGAAATGTTATTCTGCTGATATGAAAGAATTTAATATGAATTAGTACAATATGAATTTTTTATCATTTCAATGTATTGAGCAAACTGAACCAATTTTGTTTTCGCATTAGCATTGTATCTGGCTGTGATAGAATATCTGCATCTCAAAGTTATGTCGACCACTCAGGTTCCAGAAGCTTTTCTCCCTCAGAGGCAAAGCTTCTTGGTGGGCCCCTGTCTGGCATGTTGCAAATGACATTTGGGGTGGGAAGTGAAAGAGTCTGATGAGCAGAGAGCAGTGGGAACCCGGAGCACAGCCCAGAGCGTGCCTTACAGTACTGTGAAGTGCAGGAGGGATGTTTTCTGTCCAACAAACTGAAACAAAAACACTTTGACTCTCTGGTGTTTCAATGTTCTCTGTTTATTTTAAAAAATAAACAAATTACATAATTTATTATTTCTTCAATGAAACTAGGCATGGTTACTCACTCTGTACTTCTTGGTGTTTTAAGGTAAAGGTTGAAATTCCTTAGCAGAAATTCTGAAATTTTGACTCTTGTTTGACTTCATTTGTGATCAAAAAAGAAAAAAGGAGACTTTTTTTTTCATGTCTATGTTAAAAATGGATCTCTTCCCTCATAATATTCCTTTGTTATGTAATTCTTGAAGTAAAAACTTTCTCCGGAAAACTTCAGGACTGATTTAGATTAAATGTCTTCCTCTACAGCTGACTAACAAAATCCACTAGACATTTCTTAAGGACATGAACTTCAGCTGAAGTTACATACATAAATCTGAAGTAGGATACAGCTCAGTTCACAGCATATGTGGAATATTTTCATAAATGCACTAGGTAAGTGATAAATGAAAAGCAAGGTCAATACAAAGGTGCAATAATAACAGAAATTGAAAAAAAAAAGTAGAATTTTTCTTCATACAGCACATTATTTCTTGCCATCCACACCCTTGAAAATTAGTTTCAAGAAATTCTTAAAATTCTATTTTCGCAAGAAACTATTATTTCTCTTTTCTTTTCAAAAGCAGCTATTGTTTCTCTACTGTCTTATCCCTTTTTAATTAATGTTTTTCTTCTGTTCACAATGTGGGACCAAGTAGTAATGAAATAATAAAAGCTTTCCTTTTTGCATCATTAATGTTGTTACCTTTCTAAGCTGTGAGCCGTGTTTTGTTACAAAATAACAGAGTGAGATGTTTAGCAGCAATTGATAGTTACACCCTTGCTTATTTACAAAAGAACCTGTTATACTTTTAGTTCACATTAAGGTATTCTTTATAGCAGTGGTGTGACCTTTGTCAAGAAAAAAAAATGCTGAGTTCTATACAACTAGTAACTGATGAGAAAGTGGAATCTTTCATTCTGCCAATTACAGACAGTAATTGCCATGTAATGAAGTTAATGTTTTGTAGAATTTACAACCTTATATTAATGGTGTTTCTTTGCCACCTTCTCTTATCCAACTTAATTTTTGCCCAGCTTTTTCACTACAAAAGACACAGGACAATGTGTGAAGGCTCATTAATTCTATTTAGTTTTGATTTTTTTTCCCTCCCTTCTTTTCTCCCCGCCTCCTGGAGGTGAAAAAAGAGCCATGCCATCAGGCCTTTAGGTAAACTCTGGTTCATGTAAGGGTGAAAGTTACAGCCTCCACACAGCAGCTTGCACCATATAAATGCTCCCCTTTCAATTTCAGCTCAGGCCGTTTAATGGCCATGCGGTTTTATTGCCTTCTTGATCACCAATTACACCACCAAGAACAATGAGCCCAACACTTAAATGAGGAGGCCTCAAATTTGCCTTCATTTGCCAACGTGTTCCATAGCAACACTTTCTTTGAAAGCGCAGATCGCCTAATTACGAGGATGAAGATGGATCAGAGTTTGAAAAAGGCTCTCAGCACCAGAACAATATGCTAACCTAACTGTACTCCCTGTACTCCTACTGTATTATTGTGACCCCAAGCTGCCCTTCTAGCACTCTGCCTGACCTCCTGCCTCCGAGAGGAAGCCGTGCCTGCCCTCCCTATCTCCAGAGTGTCACTGCAGAATTTGGGAGGGTGCCGCTGAGGCTGGTGACAATGGAATCTAGGAAAAATAAATCATAAGGCAGAAACTAGACAAATTGAGGAACCACAGGATACCAAAAGCATTTCCACGTTATTTTGTTTTGCCGCTAATGGCTGAAACGAATAAATCACGATGTGTTAACTCCAGCATGCTTCCCAGAGCAAATGCTAAATGCTTTACTTTCTTTGTTAGGAACTAATAGCAGGGCTGAGGTATTGTGGATGCTCACTATTCTACCAGGAATTTAAAGGGACTGTTAATACACTAAAAGTAAACACAACTGCAATATATGACAAAGTTAAAAAACTAAATGGAAAAACGTTACAAGTTCAAAGACTAGAGTTATGGAAATTGCAGATGTTTTCCTTGTTTAAAAATATATCCTAATAAGAATTTATTGTTCCATATGTCTTTTTACATAAATCAGTCATCTAACTATTTTGCAGGTTGTTTGCTGCACAGTGACACTGGAAAAAAATTCTACTACCCCAGAATTAAACAATCAGTGTGTTTACTACACACACTCTACCATCTGCCTCCAATTCCGGTGCTGCCTCATTCTGAGGGATGTGCCACCAGAACTAACACACTGAGGTAAAAGTTAGATTACAGAAATTCATCACCATGGAAATATTTATCAAATTACTTCTGGAACCATTCATAAATATTAACACAGGTAGACTCAGGTTTTGTAAAGATGTATAAAACTGATGACTTTTTTTTGCTGTTTCTTTAGGTTTCTAAATTTTTCCAAATGAGGTTAGCTCGTATCTAACCATGTAACAATTTATGTATGTAGTTAACTTTACATTCTGTGCACAATCCTAGGAAACATCCAGTAGCAGTTAAGCAGTATTTAAAGAACTGGAGCCTTTGTTGAAGAGTGAAAAAATGTGTGGGCTAATTGTTACAAGAGAATTACGCAGTAATAAACACAATTAAACTTTTGCTGCAGGGAAAGAATCAAGATTAATTTTCAATTTTAACTTTCATGCTTATCTGCCAAGAGTTGAAATATGTAAACTTTACATTATATTAGTGTAAGGCTTTGTATCCTGATTTTCCATATGAAATAAAGCAGAAAAATTCAAAGCTTATGGGCTTGGGTAGCTGGCAACTACTCCATTTTCTCACTGCGATCTCACTGTTACAAAGTGCAACAATCTCACAGAAGAACCATGTTCTCTTCATATGATTAAGATTTCAGAAAAGGAAAAGCTATTCCAACCATAAAATCCAGATAAATGTAACACTTCTGTATTAGAAATATTTTAGTTACAATGCTTATTGATTGCATTTAAAAACACCAAAAATTCCAGTAAAAGAGGTGCTCAGTGGATTAAAAAAACTTTTTTTTAAATTGAAAAATTAAAATTATATTATAGTTTGTCTTTCTCCTGTGCATAAAGGTACTATCCAAAATATGAAAAAGATGAGGAAAACATTAAAACTTATGTATCAGTTTGGGGGTTATGAAAGCATATAAAATAAAATTTTGAATAAAAAATGTTTTTTACCTGCCCTCACTCATAAATACTTGAACAAATTTTCTAATACACTGTTGGAATGGACAAATAGCATGCAAAAAATTCAGACACATAATGTAAGAACTTTATGAGCAATTAAAAAAAAACATTTAATAATAATATCAAGTTGGCAAGTTGAAAGACATTCACTGTAATAAGTGCAAACAAATGGATATATAGCACATAAATAATAATGTGGAAAGTAGGGGTGAAAAGGATTCAAAAATTTTGAAGGAAAAGACATCCTTTTAAATTAAACTGATACACAGGCAGTCATAAAATGTTGTAAATTCACTGAGTACAGACATGAGAAGTTGACTGTAGGGGAATCCCATGCTCCCAGCACAATGTAGACTTTTAGAAAATGCTCTCACCAAACAATCTGGCTCCCATCACACTTATACAGAAAACAACTGAACCAAGATATCTTAAATGTAAAATCAAATGAGATTTAAATGTCAAATAGCCTCTCATAAACCACCATGAATATGTTCTGAGTGTATGGAAACATCTTGCTTTTATTTTTTTTTGTGAATTCCAATAGCAGAGCAATTAGGGTGAACAACAGTGCTAAGTAATGTGCTATTGTGATTCAGAGACTTCATGTCATCACAGGAATTTCAAAACACAGACAAGCACAGCAGTTGTATTTTAGAGTCAGTTAATTACACAAGGTTCAGAGTCTTTAAATTAACCTTTGTGATCTTATAATTGTCATTTTATTGTAAACTTAAATGTGTTTTAAGTAAATACATGCATAAATATCTGAGACTTTGAAATCTACCAGGGGTAGGTTGTACCTGTAAGGCCAGTTCTGAGAAAAACTCTCCCTGGGGAGAACAGTCTGGTAGAGGCTGTACTTTGAAAACTGCAGCAAGATAGCTGCCATGAGCTAAGAGACGCTTCAAAATGGAGTTTAAAACATTTTTGTCAAACCCAACTTTAATTCTTGATGGTAAGAATAAGTGTTTTGTCTTCTGAGCTTTTTGATTGCTTGGCTGATGAAAATGTAAGGACTTGCATCTCTAAGCAGAAGGCACAAACTCTCCTCATAATATGTTTAGCTTCAGAAGTCAGTGCTCTGAAATCCAAACTTGTTTGCCAGTTATTTTAATTTGTCTACAGCTGTCCTTGTGGGCAGGGTGGGGCAGATGAAAGCATCCTGATGCAGAACTCCTTCCCAAGCTACAGCTGGCAGGTTGGCTCAGACATCTGCGAGAGTCTGTGCACTGGAGTGTGCGGTTGAGCCAGAAAGGGAGGGAGAAAACAATATTGAAAAGACAAATGTTTAGAAATTATTTCACTTGTCTGGTATGTAATTTGGTTTTGACTTACGAACATGTTGGGCTTTTCTAACTGTAGGAATTAATCAGAAGCAATACTTTGAGGGGAGGTTTTTATTTTCCATCTTCCAGGCTGCATTGATACCCAATGGAACATGCAAATATTCAGCAGCTTCCCATCACAAAAGTATTAGAGCAAAACATTTGCTTTTGTACAGTTGTGATTTTCTTGGCAGAGAAATTAAGAGCTTTTCTTTTTTCCAATTTGCTTTTTTTTTTTTTTCCTGGTAAAGAGGGCTACCTCAAAGTACTGACATGGGACTCCATTTTCATCTGTGCTGTCCAACAAATCATTGTCATAAGAACTCATGAGAAACCTCATATGGGTATTGATCTTTGCTTTAAAGGAACGTGTTTTTGGGGGGCACATGACCACAATGCCAAGGTAAAAGAAGTCTGAAAAGGGACTAGTTAAAAACTGGCCAGACTACATGGCTCAAAGGACAATAATCAATAGCTCAATATCTAACTAGCAAGCGATGAGCAATACTGGACTGATCTTGTTCAGCTGGTTGACTAAAAAAACAGTATGATGAAAGCAAACTTGAAGATACTAAACTGAAAACAAGGATGGAAATTAGCCATAGAGCTTTAGTCCAGAGTGATTCTAAGATATTTTATGTCAACAGAAACCTCCTCAAGTTCAGTGAGGAGATATGCAAAGTTCTTCACCTGCACCAAGTAGGCACCATTTTAGAACCACCAAACTTAATATCAACCCAGATGAAAGGCCATGAGGTTACAATGAATATCAACTAGAACTGGAGTTAACAGTGCACTCTCTTCACAAATGGTATATGCCACACCAGGTTAGTTTTGGCAAGCCTAGTGCAAAAGAGGTGTTGAAAAATTCTCAAGGGCCTAGCAGCAGGGTATCAAGACAATTAGGGGTATTAATAAGTCTGTGGTAATGCCTAAAAGGAGATACTGAGTAAAGGTTACTCATAATAAAGAATACAGAATGTAAAGCTGGGAATCTGTGAGCAGCCTACACCCAGATGAAATACAGTTCTGAGAATAAAAGAGCCAGGTGCTTTTCAACAGTTACAAATGATATTACAGGGAGAACTGACCACATGTTATGGTTTGAGATGTTCATACTGGATATTAGAAAAAATATTCTCCACTGAGACAGTAGAGTAAAACTAAAACAGAATAATCAGCAGAATGGTACCCGCAGGTATAGTAGAATCTCCATCCTTGAAAATTCACAAAATTTGGCTGAAAACTTGGTTACCTGATCTAGTATTGGCAGTATCCATCCCTTCATTGGGATTAGATGATTTCCAGAGCTCCCTTCTAACAAGTATTTCTATGATTTTATGAAGAAGCCTAGTAGAAAGTAAATGTAGAATAGAAAAGCTAGTGTGCTGCACTGAAGAGGGGAAAAAGAGATTGAAGGTGAAAGATAAAGCAACAGTGAAAAAAAGCTACTCTCTTCTTCAGCACAGATGGGGAGAGCTTGAATTAGCTAGGACTGGTGCTGGAAAAGAGTTTGTACACAGAGTAGTCACAGGGACAAGGGAAGGGAAATCAATCTACAGATGAGAAGCAGGATGCAAGGGAGAGAACTGAGGTTGTGGATCAAGCTGAATAATAGACAGGTCCACATAAATAGTGAACTTCTCATTTAAAAGAACTGACAGATATGTAACAAAAACACCCACACACCACAAATCACAAAGACTCTGCACATGAACCTGAAAAACATCCTGAAAACAGTTGGTGTGAAAGAAACTGCTGGTCAGCCTTTGGCTGTGTCACCAGAAAGTTTTCACTGCAGTGCAGCAAGAATTATTAAACTAAGCAAAAGAAAGTGCTTTAGTTTTGTTCTGCCATGATTTAGGAATGGCGTTCCCCAATTTAGTACTCCTGCTAAAAAGACCATGCACCACTCCCCTTCCTGTCCCTCCAATGGAAGGCACAAAAGGCAGGGATTATGAGTCAAGATAAGAACAATTTGCTGGAAATAGCAACAAGACAAGAAAAAAGAACAGTAATAGAGATGATAATTCAAAACATCCATGGATATGTACATGTTTTGTTAGTGACAGGCTTGCTGTTACTCATAATAATAATTTTAAAAAAATTGAATAAAAAATAAGAATTAATCTAATGGTGTCTCTTCTTTAGGAGTGTTTAGAGAATGCTACTGAAGTGAAGGAACATATATGTGAGAAATGTTGGGTAGAGAGAAAGGAAAACATATAGCATCAGTATATCTGAGAACATATAAATTTCACAAAATCAGTGAAAAGGCTATTCTTTTCACTGTGAAACAGAGCCAGCACGTTGATTAAATAGCAAGTAGATGAGTCAGAAAAACAGAAAATCCTAAACTACCAGTGCGAGAAACATAATATTGACTAACTCTATCTAAAAGTACTGCATTAAACCTGATAAGACTGTATTTGGAGAAGTTAACCCACAATTTTTGGAAGTCTAAAAAGGTTAATAGTACTGCCTATCATACAGAAGCTTAAACAGCAACTGCTGCAGAAGTCTGGTAGGATGATTGGAAATCTTTTGGAGTAAAGTAAAACTTACTTTCCTAAGCTTTTTAAGCTAATGAAAGAGCTAGCTGGCATAAGTGTTACATAGAAACATAGAAAGAATAAAAAGGGAAGAAAGTTACTTAAATTAAAAGACAGTGTTGAGGTAAACTGGACTTTAAATTAAGTCTTTTCTTTGTGTATGTGAAATTAGATTTACTGTTTTAAAAGAAATCAGGTTCTGAAAGAATCTTCCAATAGTGGAGGATGAATTAAAAAATTTACAGCTTTTCAAATTGGAATTCAGA
Organism: Molothrus aeneus; assembly: GCF_037042795.1. Classification (NCBI taxonomy): domain Eukaryota; kingdom Metazoa; phylum Chordata; class Aves; order Passeriformes; family Icteridae; genus Molothrus; species Molothrus aeneus. The sequence continues at coordinate 89,994,270 of NC_089646.1, forward strand.
ATGACTGGAGTTTTATATCTGAGTTTAATATCTCCAGCACAAAAGACTGAAATCTATGATTCAGAAAGTTCTTTAATTCCTCTTTAACTTTATTCTTGTTTCATTATCAGCTTTCAATGCCACAATCATTCACAAGGCAAGTATATGTTTCTGCTTGGGAAACTCTTTGTAGTTTTTTGGAAGCAAGGTAGGACCTAGAGCATTAATTACAGACAATACCTTCACCAGAGACTTTGCTTCTTTTAGATGAATTAAGAACACTCATAAAAAAAAAAAAAAAGAAGTAGAATGAATGCTGCAGTTTTATTGTTTTCATGTAATCTTTGATGAGGTTCTATATATGAAAACAACAAATACGGTTAAATATAGTTTTAACTTAATCCTTGTCCTTTATGGAATGGTTTAATCATGACTTTGATTCTGAACTAGGATCTGATATCCCTCATATGTAATAAGTTGTATCTTGTAAAGTCATCACAATCAGATGAAGTCCCAGATGACTGGAAAAAGGGAAAGACTGGGCCCATCTTTAAAAAAGGTGTAAAGTAGGACTCTGGGAACGACCAACCTGTCAGTCTTACCTCTGTGCCCAGGAAGGTCACAGAACAGACCCATAGAAGCTATACTGAGGTACAGAGAGGACAGGGAGGTAATTGGAGGCAGCCAGCACTGCTTCACCAAGGACAAGTCCTGCCTGATCAACCTAGTAGACTTCTATGATGGAGTGAATACATCAGTGAACAAGAAATGGGCTAGATGTAATTCATCTGGACGGCTGTAAAGCATTTGCTGTGGTCCCTCACAATTTGCTTCTCTCTAAAATGGAGAGAAATGGATTCAATGGATGGACTGTTAGACAAGGAATTGGTTTCACAGTCGCATCTAGAAGCTAGTGGTCAACTCTCAGAGTCCCACGGGACATCAGTGGCAAGTGGTGTCCTTCATACTGGGACAGGTGTTATTTCACATTATCTCCATTAATTGTTAATGTGTTATTTCACATTATCACGTTATCTCCATTAATCACATAGATAAAGAGATCCAGTGTACCTTCAGCAAATTTGCAGATGACACTAAATTGAGTGGTGCAGTTGATGTGTCCTGGAGGACAGGATGCCATCCAGAGGGACATGGAAAAGCTTAACTGGGCCCTTGAGAATCACTTGGGGCAACACTTACTATCAATAGAGGCTGGGGGATGAAAAGACCAAGAGCTGCCCTTCTGAGAAAGATATAGGGGTGCTGGACATGAGCTGTCAATGTGCACTTGCAGACCATAAAGCCAACTGTATCTGGGTTGCCTCCGAAGCAGCATGGCCAGCAGGTTGAGGGAAGTGATTCTGCCCTTTTGCTCCTGTTTGGTGAGACTCTACCTGGAATATTGCATCCAGCTCTGGGGTCCCAGCACAGGAAGGGACTGGGAGTGAGTCCAGTGACCTGTTGGAGTGAGTCCGGAGGAGGCCACCCAGATGATCAGAGAGATGGGGCACCTCTCCTAGGAGGAAAGGCTAAGAGAATTGAGGTTTTCAGCCTGAAAAAGACAAGGCTTTGGGATGACCTATTTGTGTCCTTTCAGTACCTAAAGGGAAACTACAAGAAAGATGCAGAGAGACTTTTTACTAGGATATAAAGTGTGACAGGATAAGAGCGAATGGTTTCAAACTGAAAGAGAGTAGGTTTAAATTGGAAATTAGAAAGAAATTCTTTACTGTGAAGGTGGCAAGGCACAGGAACAGGTTGCCCAGAAATGTTGTGGATGTCCTATCCCTGAAAATGTTCAAGGCTAGGTTGGATGGGGTTTTGAGCAACCTGGGCTAGTGGAAAGTGTCCCTGCCCATGGCAGAGAGGTTGAAACTAGATGATCTTTAAGGTCTCTTTCAACACAAACCATTCTATGATTCTATACTTCTGTGATTAAGATTCTTGTTCATTCAACTAATAGCTTTACATTCCTTTAGTGATTAAAGTATGAATATTACATGGCTATAAAAAAACTCCCCACAAGAAAAGCAAAAGCATCAGCTTGTAAATCCTTACCAAGGACAGATGCTGAAATTGAGTGGTTGTAAGGTCTTATACAAGTTAAGACTAACTTAAAAAATTTTTGTAATCTTTTGCAAAATATTACAAAAAGAGTGAAGGGTTGTATTTTATATATTAACACAGCTAAATATATTTAAGGCAAGAACCCTTTGCCTTCAGCTTTCCAGATCCCTTCCCCCCTTCTATATAATTAAGATACCTGGATATATTTCTTTGTGCACAGACTAGTACAAATTATGTTTTCACACAGAAATTTGATCAAGCTTGGATATATTCAACCTATTTGGGTTTTTGCAAGGAAACAAAACCTTTCAGAGGAGACTGACCATGTTTACAAGTTAGGAATACCTAGTGAACAGCCAGTGACAATTCCTGGAGGGTTTCAAAAAGCAATAAATGTTGTCTCAAGGATAAAGATAGCCAGTTCCACAACTCAATTGCTTGCAGAGGAACCTTCAGAGAATTCTTTACCTTGTGGCATTTTTGTACATTGCGGTTTACTTAGTGTTCCAAGATGTTCCTTTAATAAAAGGCCTGTTATTATGTCGAATGAATCCCAGCATGAAGTCATATCCCTTCCTAAATTGATGATAGCTGGACATTATGTTTTTTTTGTTTGTTTGTTTTATGAGCTCAAAAAAAACAGACTAGAAACACAGTGTAACTAAATTCTAGGGATCATCTTATAAAGGTATGATGTTACTGAAATGTTAGAAAATAAGATATGTACTACAAAACAAGCAAAAATTATGACATTTTTCTGCTAGTGTTTTCTCAAGATCATCACAAGGTAGGAAGTATATGATTCTAACTTATTTATTGGACTACTAGAATTATGAAACATTTGATTGATCTTATATTTACTGGCCATTTAAGCATGAAAAGGATGTCTGAAGGAAATTATGTTTGAACTTCTTCTGCTGATTTTTATCATTGTTGTTGTTGTTATATTTGATATATGCTAAACCGTGTTCATGTTCATTCCTGAAATTCTCATTTCAGAGATAGCTATCTGATATTGTCCAGTTTGCCCACAATGTGGACTAAACATGTCTTTGGTTATCTTAAAATAATCCTAGGAAGCCAGGTAAATGTGATGGTTACATTTATAGCTACATATGAAGCTATACTGTGTGAAGCAGGACACAATAATAAAATTCAACTGAATGTCATTCTACACATTGGGTGAAGCCTTTCACAGAGATTTAATCAGAAGCTAAACTTATGAATAATTGCATGTACACGGTGAAATGTCTTGATTTGCCAATTATGGCTCTCAACTTATTTCACAATAAGTCCATACCTACAAGATGAAATATCTGAAAGAAAATCTTATAGTTGTAATCATATTCAAATCATATTCTTATAGTTGTGATCTGGATTAGTATAAGAAAGAAGAGTATTAATAATGGTTTGCACATGAAGTTTTGATCCTCTTATAGAACACTAAGAAAGTACTCATTTATATTGCTATAAATGCATATAAAATTGCTATTATCTAGGCCAGAGTACTTTGGAGATTCAAATTCAAGCAGCTGCAATGTGTGGCATAAATACCAGATATATTAACTGTAGGCAAAAGCAATAACCTTTCAACTTCTTGAGATACCACTGCTGTGACAATTATTGGTATATTATGCTTTCTAAGTACTGATAAGTATAAAAATTAGAACATTTTTGTGTCTTAAATTTTACACAACATGTAAATAAAGTAGTGGGTTTTTTTCTCATCATTCTTTATTCTCCTGCTAGTTTATTGTGCAGATAGACTCTCTAAAGCCAGTGCTACTAGGGAAATAAAAAAAAAAAAGCCAAAGAATAACTGAACCAATGAGACAATATAGTTGATTTATTAATCAGATGGGATAGTGAGTTTCTTTTTTTTTCTATCAGACATGTTTCTTAATTCTGATTACATCTTTGTTCACAAGAAATTGAGTCTGTTTCTAGATCTTTAATACTACTATCATCAAGCTTAACTCAGATGCTGATGATGAGAAATCAGAAAAGAATGTTTTAAGAACTTGACTGACAAGTAAGACATTTCCAGCTGTGTTAGGGAATACAAATAGTGGTACCCTAGGCAAGCACAATATATCATCTGTATTCCCAGTGTCACCTCAAGCTAGTCTAGCTTCTGGCTTTGCAAGAGACACTAAGGGACAGGGAGGAAAGCTCAGAATCAGAAGTATGTCTGTCTTAAACTATTTTTTCATACAGATCAAAAATATCCATGCTACTTTTCACTGAACCTCCAGTTATAAAGATGAGGAACTTATCACACTTTAAATGAATTAATTATATACTGATTCTGCAGTGAAGTTACACGTTTTAAGGAAGTATTCAAACTTTAGAGGGATTGCATGATCAAATATCAAGGTAAAATTTGATAAACAAAGTTAATCAGTCATGATTTTATTAAAGCTAAGATGATGAAACTAATCTTTAGACAGAGATTGATAGCAAAGTAGGCATGATTTACATTAACACATTACTTATGTTCCTATTATGTGTTAATTAAGTAGGTTCATAAGAAATCTAAAATATGTAATATACTCCTTTTTACAATTGAATTAATTGTTTTCCAGTGGAACCTTTGCAAATACCTGCATGGAAGATGCAAAGCACATCAGGATGCTATACAAGCAAGAACTACCATCCAGATGTGGCATAAAGAGATACATACTGTATAAATGCTTCTTTAAACATAAGTCTTACTCTTTGCAAATAGTCTTTCTTAATTACTGAATAGCACTATGGTTCACATAAAAAAATGCATACTGTGCCAATGTTTTGCTTACAAAATTTGATAATATCAGAAGAACACGTAATTTTCAGAAAACAAATTAAGCAAGACCAATAGCTAATAACAGTGGCTATTTTGGTAGATTAAGTCCAACATTTATTATCTTTATGTATTTATCAATGTCAGTCAAAAATCTTTGGTAAAATTTCTGTGCCTTGCTTCCTTATCCACTATAGTAAATAATTTCAGAATTTATGTAAGAATCACTGTTATAAATAAAATATTTTAATCAGAACAAGAGGAAGTGGTTCGAATGCAGATAAGAAATTAGTCACGCTGCATAGCATAGGTCCACAATTATTACAACAATTTATTTTCAAATGTACTTAGTTAATGGTCAAACAACCAAATCTTGTTAAAGTTGTAGAATCTCAATGCTTGGAAAACAATTGGCATGGTTAATAACTGTGTTGTCTCATTGTTGAGCTAGTGATAAAGTACAGCCTTGTATTCTCTGCCTTGTGACAGATTTAGTAACATCATGATTTATAAAGGGCAAGCACTGACAATTCAGCAAGTGATACCATTTATTCATAATATTTATTTTCCAGTATATTTTATTTCAAAAATAGTATTGCAGGCAGATGTGCCAGAAAATTGTTTCTACTGCATAGCAATTATGTTTCCTGAAAACTTTGAACATTTCTATGACCATACACACTGATAAGCTCAACTGAATGGACACATCTAACACATCTTTACCTTTTAAATAGAAAATATGGGGATATTTATTTATGAATTAATCTCTCATTCATTTTTGAAATTGAAAACCAGGTTCCAATATGTATTTATCAGCTTACATAGGCTGAATATATATACTGGGAATGGTTTCTCTTTCATTACTTAATATTAAGTGCTTCTTTTTGCAACACATTTTTAGACATGAAATGAAGTCAGCAATGTTTCCCAGCATCACAATGCATGCCAGGTTCTGATGACCTGTTCTTGCAATATGATGTAATCCAAGGAGTCAGTGAACTACAGTACAGGTGTAACTATAATCCTTTGTGTCTTTTGAGTCTTATCTCTTCTGTATCTATGAGATGTTAACAATACACTCCTTTTGGGAAGAATAGCCTCAGATTAGACAAACATTGTGGAGCTTTGAACACAGAGGATCACAGTTTACACTGGGTGTTCAAACACATGCATAAGCAGTTGCCATTCTCAGCAGGACCTCCATTCAAATTATTTTTTTTTTGCGAGAACAACAGCATGGAATTTGTCATGTGATTGGCAGAGACCTTGTTAAGATTTCCAAAACCATAGCAAAAAATGTTACATAGTCTCAGATGTATTTAAAATTAAAAATATAAACCCCAGTTTTGCCCAAGTCTAGGCTTAGCAACACAAGGTTCAACTTAGATAATTGCTTGGGGTTTTTTTTTCCTCTACCAAAATGCAATTTGGGCCTGTAATTACAGAAGTAGCATTCAATGACTCAATGTGTGAAAACACTAGTTTTAATTTTCTAAGGGGCAGTTTCCTGAGTATTTTTAATTTAGAGTAATTTATACACACATACATATGTATATATATTTTCAGAATAAATCTTATGGAAGCATGTGTATATATGTATATGTATGTGTATATGTATATGTATATGTATATGTATATGTATGAGTGTATTCACATAAATATTCATGAAAGAATAATGTTTCTTATAGGGAAAACTATATATAAATACTCTAAGTTAATGATTTCTTTCTTTTGTCCCAGGAGGACAAAACAACAGAATAATATTAAATTACTTAACAGTTGCAGTTTGCGTATTCAGGAAATGTGAATTGGAATGACAACTCTGATACATCAGTGGTGTTGTGTCATGGCATGACTATTTCTCATAACAGACAGCATCACTTGCCCATCAGACCCCACCTGAATAACACAGACTCCCATTCCTGCTGAGTCTTCCAGACGACCTAAACTACTACTAGTTAATCTTTCTGTGACTTTCATAAAGGAAATGGAAGAGATTTTTATATATTTACATGGAAAATATTTATATTCCCTCCAGCAACATGTTAATAATGGCATGAGCTGAAAATGTAAATCACCTTGCTGTAAGAGTAATATGAGAAATTTCAACATTTACTTTTACTTACACATGGAATAATTTCAACATTTTGAGAAGCTATGTCACACTAGAAAAAGATGGTAGATTATGATTGTGAAACACAATTATTTTGTTTATCACAGGAGACAACATAAGGCACCTTATTCCCCATTTCATGGAACCATAGAATCATTAAGATTGGAAAAGACCCCCCAAATCATCAATTCTAACCTCTGACTGAACACCACCATATTGACTAAACCATAATACTAAGTGCCCCATCCAGTCATTTCTTGAACACTTCCTGGGATGGTGGCTCCACCAGTTTCTCGGGCTTTCCAATGCTTAACAACCTTTTCAGTGAAAAAATTCTTTCTGATTCTATCCAAACATCTCCTGGTGCAGAGGCCATTTGTTCTTGTCTGTTGCTAGCTGTGTGGAAGAAGCCAAACCCCACCTTACCACAATCTCCATTCAGGGAGTTGTAGAGAGTCACAAGGCCTCTCCTGAACCTCCTCTTCTTCAGGTTAAACAACCCCAGCTCAATCAGACATCCATGCTATGATTTACTCTCCAGACCCATCCCCAGCTTCATTGGTCTTGTCGAACATGCTTCAGCACCTCAATGTCTCTGAAGTGAGAAGCCCAGACTGCATAGGAGGGGCTCTGTTCCCTGTCCCTCTCTACCAGCTCAGGGGACTGAAGCTACTGGCTCAGGCTGCCCTGAGGATAGCTGGTCTTTCTTTTGAAGACTGAATCAACAAAAGCATTATTTACCTGGACTTTTTTGCCATCCTTGGTTAAAAAAATTTGTTTTGTTCAGTAAAGAACCCAGTTTTTTGGCCCTAAGAATAAATGGTCTACCTAAGTCTTACCTTCCCCAGATGTCTCTTGTAACAGGAAAGTTTTCCAGCAGTGCCAATTATGGAGTACAGTAGAGTTTTGTGCAATGAATGGATGTTCAACAGTTAGAACTTTAGGTTGAATTCCTATAATTTTAGAACAAGGAATAGAGAGCTGAACATTAAGTCTAGCCTGGTTATCTGGGATCCTTTTCTGTGTCTTTTAATTGGTGATAATGAAACCTTAGACCAAATTAGACCAAATAGACTTCTAACCTATGGACAATGAAAGTTAGCTGAGATGAATCCTACTCCTGAGTGGGATTTTCATTTTATTCATTTTATTTCAAATATTCATTTATTTACTGTCTTCATTTTATTCATTGATCAAGCCATAAGAAATCCTAATAAGATTCAACAGTGATTTCACCTAAGAAGTGTGAGCAGACAACACAATGCATCACTCTCTCTCCACTGCTGATTGCTGCATCACTGGATAATGAAACTTGTTTCAGAATCTATCTTTTCCTCTTGTCTAGAAACCAGTTAACTCATTTCATGTTTCTCCATTTTGTTTGGTCTATCTTTGCTACTGAAGTCCTAAAAACTTGTATCCTTAACTGTTTTGAAAATAGATAAATTATGCATGATGAATTATTAAATACAAAGCATATTGCAGATAGGTCTGGACTTCCTGACTGGAGATGCCAATGAAGAAAAGTCAGACAAAGATAAAACAGTGAGCAATTAAAATATATTTTTTTCATTAAGAATGTAAAGTTTGGATATTGAATTTCATCCTAAAGCTAAAGGGTACTGCATGCAACACACAAGAGAATTAAAAAATTACTGATACTTACAGTACACAAACAAATTAGCAGGAGCTGACCGAAAAGATAAGTGTGTTACTGCACATTAAAGTTAGATGTCATTTCCCCTAATTTAAGGGTATTCCAATTAGAGTTAACCTGAAGGTTAGCTTCTTTCATCTTTATCATCTTTTTGATAGTGTTAGCACAGATGTTGTGGCATCACGGAAATTATATGCATCATAAAAATGCAGCTAATTATCAGTGAACTAGTCACTTCTAATCTAGAATTAGTTTAATACCTTCAAGAGAATGTTTGTGACCCACTTGTCTGATAACAGCATCCATTATTGACCCATGGCATGCCCTGTCTATCTTTCCTTCCTTAAGCTCCAAGTGTCTGCCTGCCATTGCATATTCTCTTGCTGGAGATGAGAATAGTTGGGGACCATAGGGGAGATTAACATTTAGCACCCAATGGGTTTTTTTGAACACATTGAATTTTCTACTTGAATTTGCCTTTGCAGAAAGAGATATAATCTTTTTGCAGCTGGAATACAAGGATTGCTTGTGCACTGTCAGCATGAACAGGATATGGAGATTTGTATTTATAAGTATGTAAGAAGACATATTGTTTCTAATAACAAATAAACATTTTTTGTTTATTTGTTATTAGAAAAATATATGTCAGGATTATGGTTTTAATAAGAAAATTATTGTGTAACATTTCATAAAGTTGAAGATGGATTTTGAAGGATGACAGACATTTTTGGTAACTAAGTATCGCTAAAAATTCTGGAGAACATATGGAAAAGAAAAGCCAAACTCAAAGAAGCTTTGAAATATTTCTTCTCACAAGCACTTCAGCTTTTTTAAACTCAGAATTGTGTTGATTTTCAGGGTAAAGCAGGATGAAAGACAGACCTTAACATATTGAAATATTTCTCTACATATTTTAAGAAAAAACATAGAGCTAAGTACTGTTCAATGAATACATTATTCAGTGACTTTTGTCATCTTTCCTTGAATAAATTATTCAATTACTTTTCTTCTCTGTATTTGACTAGGTTTATTACGGGTATAATACCATTTATTGAACATATTACTCTACAAATATGTATATTATCTGAATAAACTGTTCAATGAGTATTTTCCCCTAGAATTTTCCCTCTTTTATCCTTTCTTTTTTACAATGGAATAGAATAATTTATCATTTTCACATCTGAAAATGGAATTACTGACATGAAAAATTTGCAGAATTGAATCTGAAATTTTCTTTTCTGTACTGAAACTTTTTCATCATTTGAAAACATGGAGGCGAATGTGGACTGCATCTTATCTATTGTTGCCATGGTATTCCAAGTCAAGCCATGTAAAACCTACCTGTTAAATATTATAGCAGTCATAGTAACAGACTCAAAATACAATAAGATTATAGAAATTAAAACAATATAAGATGTCAAAAATGAGACAATACAAGCTAACTGCAACAGGAAATTTCATATGTTCAGAAGCTTGTCTGATATGGCAGATCCTACTGACACAATTAGTTGATATATTTGGGTTTTTTTTACTTTAATATGGAATTTCTATTTAATATTGCAAATAAAAAGAAAGGGAAAGTTGCTGTGCATGAGGAACCTTTTTTTCCTTTTTTTTAACAAATGTTTTATTAGCATGTACTGTTTATAATCTCCAGCTGGCTGAAACATTAAAAAGTACTACTTTTACCTCAAGGACTCAATCTGTCCACCTGGTCACTAACTGCCCTATGAATCACCTAAAGGTTACACGTTACATTTACATTAATAAAATGCATATTAAGAAAAATGAATTTAATAATGGACATTGAAACATCTTTTGCATGCAATACCTTTCAACCAGTTACTGTGTCCTTTTCAAGGAGACTCTAAAGACTTCTGCAACAAAAATTAGGAAGTCAGAAGCCCCTAGGTAATATTGTGTTAATTTACTGGGTGTAAATAATCTACTGGAACTTCAGCTTTGCAAGGCAGCACTTGTGGAATTCACTTCTGGGAATGCATGATTGGAATGGATCTTCTGAGTGAAAAGCTATCTTTCTGTAGTTAAGATGAGACTTCTGAGTTGTGCATTTATATTGTCTTTCAAATGTCCATTTAAGATGATTACAAAGTGCGGTTTAGGGTTGTTTTCTTATACCATTTTAAAGGCCGACTTAGAATTGTACACTCTTCATGGTCTTTCTTATAATTCCAACCTACTTTTTCTTGGGCAATTTATTCATGAGCTAATACTGGTCATTGTTTAACTTAAAAAATCTCTCTTCTGTCCCTGATTTATTTCTGTCCTGATGAATAAACAAGGACAATGAAAACACAGAGAGAAATATAATCTTTTTCAGCCTTCATTGAATCAGGGGAGACAAGTAGGTTTTTTTATTCTTTCATGTTCTCCTTGTAGGAAATTTGTAATGTAATCAAAACAAGTAGCAAGAACAATATAAGTATTTAATATACAGCAGGTCTAGCCATGAATAAGGTATCCATTATGTGACCATCAGCTAGTATAAAGAACAGAAAGCCACTGCCTCCCACAAGGCACTAAAGTTCAGACCCAAGAAAGGAATGCAAACACCATTTTGTGTAGCTGTGGAATGTGGGTTTTCTTCTTTCTGTTAAGTGAACAAAACTCCTCTGATAAGGAGGACATGGAAAATGTCTATCCACATGCTGTGCTCTTTCAGGACTTGCTTCTCAAGGCAGAAGCCAACTACAGAATGGCAGAATGATCTCCTCTCCTACTTGGCATCCAAGTTGCCAGCAGTGCAAAATTCAGAGCCAGATGGAGGCAAGGGGGAAAACAATTATATTTCTGAAGGTTGGTAGCTGAAACTTTTAATAGAGATATTCTGTATTGACATTCTGTTCTATGTCTATTATTTACGTATGGCATCATCTATGATGAACATTTTCCCAAATTTAATGGATCATGTTGGTAGACATACCAATATAATCCCAGATGTTACAGGATGCTATCCTTGCAGCTTACTATACCCAGAAATCTATGTTAGATGCCGACGTACTGTAGTCCCTACATTGTATGACTCATAATTCATATAGATATACCAAATAACATGCAAGGAAGCCAATGGACTGCTTTGTTTGTTGCAGTAAATCAACAAAGGAAATTCTGATTCCACTGAAAACATCATATCTTGACCAAAAATGCAAATCTCAGATAATATTTTGTAACAGATTTGAAGGTCTGATGGACATAACCTCACTTAAAGAAATTGCAGATGCATTTTGCAGCACCTCTAATAATTCAGAGCCTCTACCACAATTAGATTTGACAAGCCAGGGTTTTATACTGTATGTTTTCACTATTTTCTGGGATCGGACTTCACCTTCTTAGCCATTTTTGCCAAACAGGTATTGATCAAGGAAGACTGTTGACTCCTGCTCCATAAAAGCAAGGCCTTCAACAAGACAGTGACTAGTGAATACCACAGAGCTGTCTTCACCTTTCCAGCCCACACCCTGACTTGCTCACATATAAACAAAAGTGTTTTGCTAGTGGTTTTGAAGAAATACCAAGAATAGCTCTTTCATCATAAAGAGTTTTTCCATTATTGAAGAAAAATGACAAGAAGACATCACAGAATACTTGAATGCAAACTCAAGGTGAAAACCTGGTTTAGGTCAGCAAAACTTGGCATACACTATCAGCACTTGGTTCACTATCATTAAAATTTCCTATGCAATATCATATATAGTACAGGACTTTTAAGCCTTTCCGAGAAATATCAAGCCTCTAACAGCAGGATGATACAAGAGATAAATATTACAGCACTTTCCCCAATAATATAAGCCAAAAAAAAAATACGTACAGTGAAAATTTGGATATTTTTACAAAAATCACAAGCAGTGAGCCTTTCTTTCATATTTAATAAAGATCTTTCCAGTCAGCTGCAGCTGACGATAAGTATAATATCTTTAAATGGTTAATCCAAGGATCACAGCTCAAGTGCTTTATGTGGTTAGGAGCAAGGAAAGCTGTTAGTAGACTCAGTCTGCATTTCATAAATCCAAGGAATTTTTTATTCCTTTTTTCTTTCTTTTTTTTTTTTCTTTTCGTTTTTCATTTGGCTTTCTACTATATCTTAAATGCTTTATTTTTTCAGAGGAGAGATAAGACTTGGTTCTTCACATGAAACTACAGCTTAGCCATTACTTAGTCTTTCTATGTTACAGAAAAGGTCCTGTCTGTGCACAGATGTCTCAGATTAAATTGTATCTCACAGTCCTTACAGTGCTCAGTACTAGATGAACTGCCAAAAGGGCCGTAGGCAAGAACTAAATTGCTTTGGTTTCAGTACACAGTGAATTTGGCTCAGACAAGCTGAATCAGTACATTAAATGCGAATCCCTCACAGATTTGAAAGCAGCCTTTAGCACAATTATTGACTGTGAGTGATGATTATGTCTAATTGAAGGAGACTTTTGCTACCTGTAGCTCAGTTGGAGTCCATGAGAGCCACAGCAAGGCACTGCATCTTAATTCAATGTTCCAGCTTGAAAGAAGCAATTGAACCTAAATCCTGAAGTGTATACACATGGTCGATAAACTTTAATAAACTTTACAGGTTCAGTAACTAGACTGAGTGTACATAATTCAATTTTTTAATTCAGGGAGGGAAAATAGCTAACAAGTATGTTAGGCTACAGTAATGTATTAGTTCATCTCATGCAGAGGCCCTCTCAGTAAAAGGAAAAGATATAGTTTCATGCTTGTTTTTGGAACAAGTCATAAATCTGCTGTTCTATACACTATATTAATGCTCTACAGGTGGGAGATTACCAGGTTATTTGGGTATGACCCAACTTCAAGTAAATTTGTGAGGAAAATAAAATAATTTGACAATTTTGCATCTTTTGCTATGGAAGTTATGCCAATAATGAAGAGAAATTAATGTTTTTCTTAATAGATTCTGCCTCTCTCCCCAAGACTTTCTGGCATGTTTTCATGGTATAACAACACTGTTGTACGAAAAAAAAAAAGATGGTATTCTATGTCTCAATCCTTCCAAATAAGGGTTATTGATTTTTCTCAGTGAACAAAAATAGATATTCTCAGGGGCCCTACAATCAGAATTGTGTTATCCTCCTGTTCTATAAAAAAGTAAAAATTTGTCAATCTGTTCACAGCAAATATTTCTCTCCCACAAATATGTGATGTGATGTGGTCTATTAGATCTTTTCTAGGCTTAGATTAGGGTTCCCTTCTTGCCATTATTATGATAACATTCACAAAACTCTTTGTGACAATGTATTTTTCATATTTTCCATAAGCCTGCAACTATGTGAATCATGAAAACTTTCCATTTAAATTACTCCCTTACTAAATAATTTATATAAAAGGAAAACATGAGCCATACAGGTTGATTATTCCCTCCTTCTAGGAGGCTTACCTGTTGTGTAGGTATCAGCTTTTAGCAAAGAAAAATTAATTTCAATCTTGTCTTGAAAAAACAGTGTAGATCATAGGTTGCATAAGCAGCAGGAAAGGATGTAAAGAGAGGTCTGTGATAACATATTTTGGCAGAATCCTTCCATAATAAATAGTACATGAAAAGCCTTGCAATTTATTGCTAAGTATCTATAGTTGTTACATGCAGATAAACCCACAACACCATTTCTATTGAGTCCTTTCAGGTTAACTACCCCAAGACTAGGGATTATCAGAACTAGGTATGTATCCTCTCTCTACATATATTTCCTGTAATTTCCTAGATTTAAAGCAACAAAAGCCATAAAGTGGTCTACTAGCAGGAAGGTTTAAATTCCCAGCACAGACTGCAATATCTTGGGCTGATAGATTAACTAATGGTGACACTTTGAAATTTTACAGGTGGATAAACTTCATGAACAACACTCTCCCTCTTGCATGGTTTCCAGATATCTGATAGGAAGGAACAGGCATGTTTTTCCAAGGATTCAAGGAACCTACACAGCAGTAGCTTTCTCTGTTCTTCTGCCCTATGCTTTAAGTTTTGGATTCACTATTACAAAACCAATTTTGTCTGTATTTATATCTTATCTACTTTGGCTTTTTGTTATCTTCTGGGTATGCTGTTTCTTCCACTCTTCAGATTTTCTAATTATAACTACCTGCAATCAAATTTTTCTAAACTTTACCACCACCACACCACCATCTTTCTGCCTTCTCACGTTACTCACTTTAACCAAGCAGTCATCTTCTGTTCCCCTTAGCAATGGGATCTCAGTATTCTCTACTAAATACCTTGCAATTAATTTTACTTTTTTTCTAATTCCAGTTTTCCTACTCTATTCCCATTATATCCTGGGTCCGGCATACCACCACTCTCGGTCTCATTCTTCCCTCAATATTACCTCTTGTTTCCCTGGACAGTTTCCTTCCAACATTAGTCAAATTTTCCTTCTCTTCTCAGGTGTGCAATCTTCCCCTTTTTGGTCTTCTTGCCTCTCTCATGGTTTATTATGGTAAATCCTTAGCACTGACAGAATAGGTAAGTAGATTTCTTCAACTCAGTCTGTCTTCCAACATCACTTCACCCCATAGACACCAGCAGCAAATTCATAGGTTTATTCTGTGGGGATATTTTATGCATAATGTGCTCAGCATTCCAAGTTGTGGGGAGGAAGAACATTATTTGATCAAATGAGTTGTCATCAACCTACAAATTGCAATTTTTTAAAGATTTAAAACATGCTTTTTATGGTATCTTATCCAAATTCAGCTAATTCAAGATGAATTTGCTCTCCAGCCATTTTCCAAAACACAAAGCTGCAAAAACTTCTGAAAGGAAGGATGCTGGTAATTTTAACAGTGAAAAAAAGAAAATAAACTGACAAACCTAGTTTAAATAAAAACAAATCAGAAAAAATCAGGCACTTGGTATGGAAAACTTCAGTGCAAAGAAGCTGTGTCCAAATTAAAAGGAGATAGAAGTGTACTTTAAAATGGAATGTCAGGGAACAAACCTTGCTTGCCATATTGTTCATTATTCTGGCAAGTGTTCCTTTAAAGAAAGGGGAAAATTTTCTGAAGGGGAACATTGGGAATGAATTGGGTTTTTTTCTTGATATGAGGTTGGCGAAATGACATTTTGAAAACAGTCTGAAATGTTATGTTTTGTTCCAGCTTTCATCGGGAAAATTTTAAATGGTAACACCAAAATAACATTGCATTTTAACAGTCAAGCATCAAAAACCAAGTATCTCACAAATAAACCACGCAGGATATTAAGAAACATCTTAGTTTAGGATATCAGATTATCACAGGTAGGATTTTGAACCAGGATCTTTAATAACTGGCAGAGAGTAAATTTTATGTGGAAGTTCATGGAATTTGTCTTTTTCCTTAAACACTATTTCTCCTTTCTTTTTTAAAACTGTAACCTATAAAATACTTTCTTGTAAAAATACCCATTATGTAGAAAGGTAAATTAAAGACTGCTTCAGGAAATAAAATATTGAAGAGAAATATAAAGCTGTTGCAATTTAAAAAAAAGGCATAAAAAATTGTGACAAAAGGGAAAATTTATATTAAAATTATCATATATGTTTGAGCCCTGTTGATTAGAGGATCTAAGCTGTCATATACATAGATATAGAACCAGCAACTAAGCTGTCAAAACTCCATAGCACACTCCTGTTTTAATTTTTTGATGCTGTTGAATTAGTGATATTATTTTTCATCATGCTTATTTGGCATTAGCTGAATTTTCATAGAAGGGTTGAATGAAAACTTTGCAACCATGCCTCAGAATTAATTCAGGGTGGTTTTTTGGTTTTTTTTTTACTATCTGTTTAGATTTAACCTAGAGTGGCTGGGCTTGAAATGCACAATTGCCAGAGAAGTGTCATTCATGATCTTCAAAATTACCCATTTCTTGATATGACAAAAATATGTTCATTTGGTTTCTGAAGGCCTGGTTCTTTGAGACAGAGTTGTCCATTTTATAAACCTGAGAGGCTTTATAACATTGCTAATCATATATCTGAGAATAGAGTACTTATGGAAAATCTCAGAGTCTGCTTTTCCAAACTGAGGTACCATGAAACCAAACCTGAGGTGTTATATCCACAACCGGATCCAGAAACCTCACACAGATATTTTGTTGAACACAACTGGGCAGGAAGCCACAACTTCCTGAGAATGGCAGCAGATCCCATTTCCTGGTCCTCACTAAATTTTGAAATCAACAGAGCCGGGAGCTGCTGTCTTGCATAGAAGCAATATGTCACCATTGACCAGTTACATCTTCCCTCTCAAGCAGAAGGGCATGCTGAAATACATTCAGTGTCTGCCGATAATCTCCTATTTAGAAAACAGTGAAACATTGCTCAGAGAAGTTGTGGTTGCCCCATCCCTGGAACTGTTCAGGGCCAGCCTGGATGGGCCTTTGAGCAACCTGGTTTCATGGAAGGTATCTCTTCCCATGAGAGTGGGGTTGGAATTGGATGATCTCATTAACAGCCCTTCCAATCCAAACAATTCTATGAATACCACTCTTGAAATGTTAAAATTTGCACACACATCTGCTGTTCAGAACATAATTCTAAAACCCACTGAGACAATTCTTTTTTGAGGGTGGGTCACAGATGCAAAACGCAGTTTATCATTACTAGAAATTACTTTTACGCTAGGGACAAAACTCTGTGCAGAGGGTCACAAGGTACTAAGTTTCAAATAAAACTGGTCAAAATTATTATTTCCCACCACAAATAGTTAGAAAAATCTTTTTTTGTATCAATGTGTAAAAAATGACAAACTTTTCTCTTTTGAGATTTTAATGAAAATTCAAAACTCTGAACAGCAAACTCTGTAAGTCCTATTTACAAATTCATCAAAAGATTGTGTTTCATGGAAATATTTTTCTTCATGACATACTGCATTTAAAAAAAATGAAAACAGACTTTGAAATACATTATTTTGAAAGTAAAATTTGCCATTTTAAAATTATTTCTATTTCATTGCCTTTATTTTATGTCATATCATATTATTAAAAAAAATAATTCTGAAGCAATATATTTCAATAATTTTAAAAGAAAATCTTTAACAATATGTTTCCATTTCATTATAGGGAAAAAAAGAAAATTATATTTTTCTCTGTAACATAAGATCTAGTCCGCACCCAGCTATATTTTTTTGTCCCATAGCCCCTAAGCACCCCTCTAAGAACAGATGTGAGCAACAAGGTTTTTCTTTGTTTACAGCAGTGGACTGGGGTTTAACTGAATTTAATTATTTCAAAATATATATTTTATGTGGTCAGACCTGCTCAACGCAGTTTACCTTGGGTTCCTTCCTTTCACTTCAAAAATTCTAATGGGACATCAAACTGGCATGTGGTAATTATGCCACTGAATGTGTGTTATTAGTAAAGATTAGATTTATGTCTACTAAAAGATAATAAAATAAAACAGCTGTTAGACTAGAGCTGATACTGGTATATATGGTTACTGGTATAAATGTTACAGTACAAATGGTATAATGGTATACTGGTATTAATAATTACAACATTTATAGTTGCTTTTTGAGGTCCCAGGAAAACATTAACATACACTTTACATGTCATGTTTACATTAAATATTTGAAGAAGAATTTGCTTAAAGTTTTTAGATATTGGTGGGGAAAAGGTATGTATTCTATCTAAAAAGAAAAAAATATGTTAAAAACTTATGGCACCTTAAATCTGGTACCAGCTGCTGGCTAGAGAATGTAGCTATCATAAACTTTTAAGTTCTTTTTGGTTTAATCTTCTTTAAAATTATAATTCTAATAATCAAAACTTGAATTTGTGGATCTGTTCTATCTACTAGGGATATATGCAACATCCAGTGTTAATAATTGTCTATATTAGACCTCGGTTTGGCAGATAAATACTTCATGCAACTGAGAGTATCAGAAGGAATAAGTGACTGCACGTGCTCATTTAAGATGTGCTGAAAAAAAAAAAAGGTTTTTCAGGAAGATTCTCATCACTTTCTCAGAAATTCCATACCTTTAAAAAGCCTTCTATTTTGTGGATTTCACTTTCTTAGTTGTGGAGTATCTATCACAGTAAAAAGCTTTGTTTGCCATCTAATAAACCATCTATCTCAATAATTTATCTTAATTAATACTGAGAAAATGATGCTGCACTGAAATCCAGATAAGGTATTAATAGCATAATAAACCATTTTAAGTCATTCTGAATGCTGTTTTTTAGAGTGAGGTTCCTTAGTCTAACTACACTATGTGTATACCTAAATTGAATTCTGCATAAAACAGGGAGCAAATGTTTCTGAATTATGTAATGTAAAAAGTCAAAGCCTACATCTGTGGTCTTCAGCAAAGCCCACTTAACACTCTGAAAAGAAATAGTCTCAGATTAGGCATGCAATTTTGCCTATGAAAGAACAAATAACTTGAACAGCCAGGCTGAGCTTTGTGGTCACTGAGGCCAAGAAAAGGATTGTTTTCACAGGGAGTGGAAAGGTCTTGGTGTTTTTGGACAGTCTGCATCCATCTGTGCAGCTCTGTATCCCTGCTGCTTCACAACACCACTGGAACCTGCTAGTCCTATTTCTACCTCTTTTACCTAATCCTGCAATAAATACACCCAAGCACCTGAAGGCAAGGTGATGATGGTGTGAATTCTCATCTTCAGATACTTGCTGATTCTTGGGCAACATGTTTTCTGTCTTATATAACTCTACCAACTATTCCCAAACAAACAATTCCCAGATAACTAATCCAGAATTACTTAGTCATTCTCTTATTGCTCTTCCAACTAGCTGTTCATGCTTCTTAAAAATCCCCACTGCAAGCTTTAAAGCCAGTCATGTTCATGTGAGCAGCCTAGCACACTCTCTATGAAAATGGCACTTGTTCTCTAGGCATCATAGTTTTCCTTGCAGTATTTTGACACTTGGTTCTATTTTTTCTGTGCCAGTTTTAGCCCAGATCTAGTTCACATCTCCTTAAGTCCAGGTCTATTTTCTCTATATTTAAGATTTTTGATTAACCAAGATCAAAGAAATTCTGACAGGAGGTGCACTTGTTTATAGCTAGTTTGAATTTCACAGAGTATAAGTCTATTACATGGGAGCTCTGTGTCTCTTGGTGTGTGTGTGTGTGTGTTTCATGGTGCGCGAATAAAGATGAGGTTAACACTTTCCACATAATTGTCATTTTCATTTTAGCAGTGTTATATTACATGTTGTTTTTCTCCAAATATTTGAAGCCTAAATTGTAAAATTTGAGAAGATATCTTCAACTAGAACTTCTGATCAATAAGAATAATGTGATATAGTCTACTATACAAATAGTATAAGCAGACACTTTTAAAAGGTTTACAAGCAAGTGACAGACAAAAAGAACTCATGGGAGATTTAAGATATACGTGGTGCTGATGCTTTTTTATTCCCAGGTTTATTAATTTAACACTGAAATAGTGGACATTCATTTCCACCTGTGAACTGACTTGTGACTACTTCATATTCTGTGAGATTATACCTCAAAATCCAGAAGACAATAACAAAGCATGGCACTAAGTCAGGTACCTGCCTTTTTTCTTAGCCAGAGGTAATGATTTCCAGAAAAACAACAACATGTCTGAGGCACTGTGGCTCATCCCAGGTGGAGATGGAATTTTCCTGAACATTCCAAAGAGCAATATGTATCAAGCCCAGACTTCAACAGGTTAAGCTAATCACATTAAGCACATTACACTCTACTTCCAAAATCACCTTTGCAATTGATTATAAATGCACAATTTGTATTCTGTCAACACTCATCAAGTTCTAGAATGCTTAAAATACATTCCCAAAAAAATCCATATATTAAACATATATGTATATGGTCCAGAAAGTATTCTGTGCTGAAGCAACACATGAAATTTGAATTAGAGGTAAGCTTGGATAGAACAATTAATTCTTTATGGGATGAGCATGGCTTTTCATGCCCAACTTGTGGAACAATGACAGAGCACAGTTTATAGAATGCTGTGACAACTTGAAGAAAATTGTCAATTCTGCATTAAGTGCATTTCACAGCACTGATACAATGGACACTAAATTCTGCACCAGGGGACAGAAATACAGAGCAGAATAGCTTCTTGGCATATTTCTATGTTTTGTTTAGAATTTAAGACTCATTTGATATTTTGGCAATATTCAGTAGGTGGCTACTGATGCTAACTAATTTCATTAATGGGTTTATCACTTTTTACACCTGCTGTTCACGTTCATTATTTGACTTGCTGTGAACAACAGCAATTGTTCCCTTGTCAGGGAATCTCTCATCCAGCAGAGAGTCTTATCACACATCAGTGGCCCTAAGAGGTAGATGATGAGGGAATTGGTTTGGTAAAAGTGTGACATTCCACTTAATAATTATGTTTTCATAAAAGCAGAAAATTTCATGTTTCACTAGCACCATATAATGGTATCTGGAAATGGTTTTGTTTCTAACCACACCATTTGAGGTCTACGCTCAGTATGAGCAATTGTCATTCTGCATTTTAGGAGGGGCAATCTCAAATATGCCCAATGTAAAGGTTCCTCTGACCTAGAGCAACAAGGATGTTCCCAGCTCTGCTGTCATGATGTTGGATAAAAGTTGTTCTCCTGTATAAACAACTCTGCCCCCTTCATACATTTACACAGAAAACTGGAACAATTCCTGGATTATTCCAGCCAGATTTCACTGTGTCTAAAAAAGGTTAAGAATGCACAGGCAGCTTTTTATGTCTTTCCTATCAAGTGCATGTCATTTTTGCAGAAAGATACAATTTGATAAAGGCTCCTTATAAGAATTATTATGAGCATTTTATTTTAGAGGAGGGAAAATGAATAACTGTTTTCCCTTTCCTTTGTGGCATGCAAACTCCCTAACATTTACACATTATGCAAACTTCAAGGAGAAAGCAGTTAGCATGTCAGAGAACCAGCAGTGATAACACTTGAGCAGAGCAGTCTGCAGCATTCTCTTTAGTTTCACGACAGGCACATTAGTCTGGATGTTAGCTGCTTCTCCTTAATTGGATTGCTTGCATAAATTGCAATACAAGGTGGACATGTGATAGCTTTCTTTTTCACCAATCAGTCATGTCAAGAGAACCTTATGTATTTTATATAGAAAGTAGAAAAAATGATAATTTGAAAAGATGAGAAGATGGTGCAGGGTAAAAGCTGATATTCTTCCTTTATAACAGATAGCCCCAAGTTGTAGAGGCCATTATTTCTTGCATTTTCAGAGCAAATGAACTTGACAGATGGCTGTGTCACCTAAACCCCTACCTACCAACTTGATTATGCAGAAAACAATACAATAGAAAAGAAATCATTACTGAAGGAACCTGGTTAGTCCACAGAGGGCTGAGCGGTGCAGAAGAACAAAATTACAGTTGTGGAATTGAACAGCAAGAATACATTTAACATAAAGTGGGTTACAGCAAGGCAATCAGTCATGGCTAAAGCTATTGTCTAGGCTTGCTTGCATGGTATATGAAGTAATCTGTCATCTACCAGTGAATTTATGCTTAGTTTATAGTAGAAAAATACAAAGGTTTTGCCAGGGCATGTTCTGGTAGTCTTAAGTAGCTCAACTATAGATCTATGAAATTAAAATTATGGGAATTCAGGACATTTTTCTGCTTCCAATCTGTTTAGGAGGACATTAACACCAAAGTAATTTCTTCTCCCTTCTCCCATGTTACTCAAATATTAACCAAATCCCACCACTTAAGGAAAGACAAAATAGGTTGGGCAAGACAAATACTCAATCCAGGTTATACAGTATTACAATTACTCCATAAAAAGTTAATTTGGATTTGCTGGAGGTCTGGCTATGGAAGATATGGAATGACATTCAGCAAGACAAGAAAGGGGCAGCACCTATTCCTGGTGGCCCAGTCCCCACATTAATTTTTGCACATTCTCTGCAAAATAATAAAATCTCTTTTGATTATTATTATCTCTTATTATTATTAATATTTCTCAGAGGTATTATTATATGATCTCACACAGCATTTGCAGCAATATGGGCTTCTAGTCTCTGTTTCTCTTGACAGTTTCAAGCAATACAATCCACTTCTATATGCTTGAGGGCTTACGACCTGGTAAGACCTCATGTTTGCTAATTATTTCAATAAACTACTTTTGATATAACCCAGCTTATCTAGTTTGCTGTTAACACCATTGAAAATATCCATTTTAGCAGGATGGGCATGTTTGTTCACAGAGAGGTGCTTGTAAAAGGTTTGATGCAGCTGGTGGAGAGTCAAGACTGCTGAGAAAAATTTACAGAGTAGGGAAAATCTCTCCCTGTAGAACACAGTGGACTTCCATCCCAGAAACAGCTCTTTTCCCTCTATTACTAGGCTTCTCTGATATTCAGTATGTACATGACTGACTTCCACTTTTTTCCTTAAGACTTTTGGGACAGTCATGCTCTCATATCGCAGGAAACCCATGTAGTAGCAGGTAACCAAGTGTCCAGGAGTAAGAGTCTCGCTCCCAGAAATCCTCAATGTTGTGAGAAAAAGACAAGAGAGAGGATGGAGTTTCCAAAAAAAATAAGAATCTCTGTCTTCACTGCTCTGGAGCTTCCAAGCCTCTTGCTCTGGTATTAGAACTGTTTCAGCCAGATGAAGGAAATCAGAGATATTTTTAGCCTCAGCATGAAGATGAAGCTTCCAGTGTTTTCCTGATGCTGTGATCAATGCAACTTGAACAGCTCCAAAAAAAGTACTTTGTCTCTTATGGAGGCTTGTGTCCTTTTATTGGTCTCAGGTCTAAAGAGTGTGTCTTTGGAATACCTAGGGGTTGAGCCTGATTTATGGGAGCAGAGAAGAGTTGGCATCCTCCTCTACGGGGTTAGGGACAGTTCATTCAACAGAGCTCACACATCTGCTTTTCCATCACAGGAATTCTGTCTGCAATTTTTGCGTATTGGTGCAGAACTTCCAGATCTCTACTAGATTCAACACAATTACTGGTTTTGGTAATGTTGAAACTATTGAAAATAATTGTTGACAATGCAACCAGAAACCCTATGCTTGATTGTAGGGTACCCCAAGAAAAACAGGTATTTAACAGTGAAAACTTACCTACAAAGTCTTTGTGTAAACCAAAGGCAAGAAATATCTTTACTATATTGTGAACAAAAAAAAAATTGCCCCATAAAGCTTTCTGAGTCCACAGAAGTACACAAGCACAGAAATAAATGAGTTCTGTAACATGAATAGGGAATTATAGACTACACTGCTCATTTGCATGAGACTTTCTTAAGAACCATACTGGGAAAATACCCCTCCAGAACAAAGTTCACTGTCCCAAGGAGACATGGAAGGACAAACCAAATCAGAATTATTCAGTGGGACAGGACATCATCCACTCTGGAGTTCAAATAAACCTTATGCAACTCTGTGACTAATAAAATCATGTAATTTGTATTAAAAGCAGAGAAAATGAGCTTGGCAAATGACTGAATCACCTTTGTAAGAACTGACCCTAGTTACTATAGGGCAGAAAGGCCTATTTTATTCTAAAGTACTGTCGTGGTTTGAGAGGAAGTAAGTTTTCTGGGATTTGCTGTGGTCACCAATAGGTGTTCAGATTTTAATATTGGCACCTGGTGTGGCCACTGGGGACATTGGATACGCCTCTGAGAACACAGGGGTTAAAAAGCAGAGCACGTCCGGGGGAAGCTCTCTTGGGTTCCAGTGAGGGAAGCAGGTCAGAGCTCCCCTGGCCCAGCTGCCGGCTGGGCAGGGGAGGGGAGGCCATGCAGCCGGGTGAGGTAGGCCTGGCCTGAGAATGGAAGGGTGGAAGAGAGAGAGCACCGAGAGGCATTGGGCAGCCCCCCCCCCCGGAGACAGAGAGAGAGAGAGAGCCTGTGCCACCTTGAAATTTGATATCATGTGCTTGCAGCACAGCCCAGCTGGCGGAGAAGGAGGAGGGTGCAGTGAGAAGGTGTCTGGCCGCTTGTGGGAGGTTTGGGCGGGCACAGCTCGAGCTTTTAACCCTTTTTTTGGACAATGAAAACTTTGCAGAACATTAACCTTTCCTAGAAGAGAGATAGAGATGAAATGGAAGAAGGAAATGTGCAAGTGTGAAGGTCTGGGCAAGTAAAAGATTTTGAGAGAGTAGAGAAGAATCTTAGGTGGGAAGAGATGATGGAGTGACCTTAGCTGGACTCTTCTTCTTATAGGCCTGGACAGACTCATGTTCCTTGTGACACAGAGACTGCATCCAGGGGGAGGCGATGGCTCAGAACCAGGAGGGTTCAGTGTTGGTACCCCTCTGCCCCAGGGATGACATTTGGGGGGGACAGGTGTCCCAAAGGCGAGACTGTGCTCTTTTTGGAACGGGACAAAGCATCCTTAAAAAGGACGACCCTAGAAGCAGCTCTGGTCCATGTACAGTGGTGAGAGCACTGGACATGGAAGGAAGATGTTACAATGGCAGATGTTCTCTGAGCGGTGCCATGAGTGACACGGAAACACACGAGGTTTCAACAGTGTTTCCAGGCGAAGCTCATGGCACAAGAAGGACTCCTCTCCTCTTGATGAACTGAGAATTGATTGTCTGAAGGGTGGTGATGGACTGAGAGTTGGTGATTTGGGGGATAGATGTATTGGAAATTTGGTGGGGGGAGGAGGAAATGTTTTTGGAAAGTTTTCATTTTTCCTGTGTGTTTCTTGTTACTTAGAGTTGTAATTTAGTTAATAAAGTTTTCTTTTTTTTATTTCTAAGTGGGGGGCCTGCTTTGCTTATTCCTGATCACATCTCACAGCAGAAACCAGGGAGAGTGTATTTTCATGGGGGCACTGCCATTGTGGCAGCGTCAAAGCATGACAAGTACTCAAAGAAATGAAGAAATAAGGACACAAATTTAAAACTCCTAAAGGAATTTGCTAAAAACATCTTCAGTACTGAAACCAGACCACAATTTTCTCACCCTTTCAGACATCACCTCTTCTCATGTCTTGACAAACAGGACGTCTTTTTCATATCCAGAATTTAGACACTCATAGCCCCTGACATTGGTATTATACATACACATATTTCTCTATGTTCTGGAAAATGTCCTAACTACAGTAATCTTTTTCAGTCCTTTTGATTCCTATTCAGTTTATCTCTGAAAAATCATAACATATCTTTCCATCACAGTTCCATTTATGTACTCTTGCTCATTCCATCAAGATATTCTATGAGAAACTCAAGGGTTACAAACATGGAAGAAAAGAACAAAAATTTTCAAAGACATCTCTAGAAGTTGTTGAAAGGTGATGTTCCAGCATCCAAAATATGAAGACCATTGTGGGAATACACCTGACATCTATGTAGTAGTAACAATCTAGAGACTGCATTTATTAAATTTATTGATATATGTCTGTATCATCTCAAATCCTGTATTGGGATAGTCTAACAACTAAGTTCAAAACAAGGTTTCCTTTTCCCCCTTAAATTTGAAATAATTGAATAGTTCCCTTCCAATAAATTAAATTAGTTCAGAACTAAAATGTTTCTAACATCAAGAACAGCATTCTTCTTTACCTGAAAAGCTCACAAGCTAACAACTAGCAGCTTAGCATGGCTTTATCAAGACCATCCCCCAGCTTCCTGATTTCAGATGTTTTACTCCCCTCCTTTCATGTGTTGTCAGAATTTTTCCAGAGCAGCCCACTCTCCTCCTGCTACTCAAATTCCCAATATCCGTCAGATTAATGCCAGGATAGGATGTAACAGTGATCCTCTTCTGCTGATGCACTCTGTACTCTGAACAGAAAATATCTTTCATTTAAAACTAAACAGCAGATTACAAGAATCATATTCTCACTCCTCTAACCTCTGTCTGTGTTTTCACTTCACCCAGGGCAGATTTTGATTTCACCTTTGTCATTTCCTGGTGTACTTTCAGCCCTTCACCTGAATCAAAGACACATGTTCATGGCAGGCTAAAATTTGCTTTGAGAAGCAACTTTCCTCATGCTTCATACTTGGTATATCAGCTTCTTTTTTGGCTTAATTTTTATGTCTTTTCTGTAGGGTAAATAATCCATAGTTTTTCAGTTACTGCATAAAATAAATGTGCGTATGATTAATTGCTCGATTCAGTATTAACTTACAAGGGATGTTGTATTTTGATTCTCTGGCTGAGTTCTAACCTGATTTCAAAATCTAGTGATAAGGAAATACTACTGAGTTCCGCTCCCTTGCAGGATACAGTTGTCCCTAGATGTATATAGTGATTGTTCATCTTATTTTAAACAAACAATCTCAACTTTTATGCCTTGTCTTTATCTCCCCAGGTAATATTATTACTCTTTGGATTTTTTTGAAACAGTGCTTTTTTGCTCTACATTGAATCTGCAAGCATAACTAATGACATGAAATTGGCCTGAATAATTACTGACACTTCAATTTTGCAGCTGAGGAAGTGCACTTCAATAAGTAATATGCACAGGCTGCAGCTGTCCTGGTTCTTGCTAGAACTGGGATTCTTTTAGAACTAGCACACTTCCCAGCCAGCCCTGAGACTAACTCAGACTGCAGGAGTTTTGTGGACATGTCAGTCTATAAGCCCCATTTACTTTCAGTAGCAGGGAAGATTGGGACCATTTACAGACTCCTGGTACCTGTATTAAGGCAGGGGGGATATTTAGAAGAAATCATTCTGGGCCATCATTCCCTGCCTGTTGCCAGGGGAGCTACATGTAAAATGGGTCACTCTAATGAGTAGTATGTGAACCTGTTTTCTTGTAAAGACCTCATATAGAATATGTGATTTTTGAAGCTGACTAATTAAATATTTTTCAGTGGTTATTTATATGCTGAAATCCAGTTCTAAAATAAGTACATTAAATCCTCTATGAATTGAGACTAATAACACATACACATAATTATGTCTAACTATTGCTTTTGTAGAGGTTGTTGTCCAGTTCTCTTTACCAGTGGGCTGCAGAAGAGTCAAAATCCCAAGACTTGATCCTGTTGCTGCCTGCACATGTGTTCTGCTTATAAAAAAGTTAATTATATTCTCTGGCACTGGCTTTTAAGGATGAATCTCACCTTGCTCTAAGAGTCCAAAAACAGCTAGAGTTTGCAGCTTTAGTTCTGAAAAACTTTTCTTCATATTCTACAACATGCTGCAAGGCAGTTCACAATTCTTAGTTGTTCACAACATTAATTTACTTTATTGATGACATCATCAGTATTTTGTCACTGTAGAGTTTAGTTGTCCTGAGTAAAGCTGACCATGGAAGTTTTGAACATTGATTTTTTTTTTCCCCTTCTGTAGCATAAGTGGATGATTTATCATCTTCTTCTGGGACATCAGCCAGAGGCAAGAAATAGCTCTAATAACATGCTCTGAAGTGACTTATACTGACTGTGTGTTTAAAATTGTGGTCAAATAATACGCTGTACCTGGACATAGGAACATCAACCATTGGGAAAGACAGGAAAGCTTTTTATACAAACAAATGACATCTGCCACACAACAATTACAGGACCCAGTTTTCCTTCAAAAATAATTCTGAGATTTCCTTCACTTGTATTTGAACATAAAACATCTTAGGCTCGATTTTTATTATTTAAAAATTTCAGAATAAAATATTATTAAAATCTATCTTAAAATCAGCAAAAGGTAGTATAAAACACAAGTTTCATGTACAAACTTTCTTTCTCAATGAATGTTTAGATTTCGGCATCACTAACGTTATTAATTTTCTTTCATTGACATTGTATCAAAGTACAGTCTTGGAAAAACAAATCTAATGCAACAAAAGACACAATAATTACAACCATTGCCATACTTTGAGGTGAAACATGAAGGTAAGGATGAAAAACAATTTCATAGGATTCCCTGTTACCTCAGTAGATTCATGCATGTGTGTGCATGAAAGGAAAACAGATTGGATGCAATTTGATGTTACATTTCCTTAGGTGACAAAGCTGGCTGTTTCCTGATTTATGTAGCAGTCCCATAAGCAGTCATATTGCCACCACTGATACATCACGAGAAGGAAAAATAGTAGTACAAGGATGGGAAATAATGACAAAATAGGAAATAGGACTGCCTTATGCTGGAGGGAGAGGAAAAAAAAAAGCAGATAATTGGAGGAATGCATTTTACAGATGAAAATTAATTTTAATTGAGGAAGCAACTAGAAGTAATTTACAAACAAATTTATAAATTGGTCTCAGAGTTAAATCATTTCTAACATGAAAAAAGCCCAGAAATAAAGACTGGGAAATATATATATATATTCATTTTGCATATGTGCAATCTAAGCAAAAAGAGATCCTTCAGGCATATGTGGGTAAGTAATGACAAACATTATAACTGCATTGGGTCTCTTTATGATTTGCTTTACTGCATATTTATTTGAGGAAATCTTTGGTCTCTTAAATGTTCATTTGAAAAGACTGGAGCCCAAGGATGACACATTTATAAACATGTAATGAACTTTGGTTACATGCAGAAATGCAATTTATTTTAAGACTGAATAGAAATAATTTTGGACAGGACAGGAACTGTTTATATAGGTCACATCACTCAGTAATTCATATAGTCATTCATATACACTACTACTAGGCCAGATTTTTAGTTGAGGTAAATGGGTGTAGCTTGATAGTTACATGAAGCTCCACAACCACCTGTTTTAATGTTTCTGCCTTGTATAGATAAATAAAAAAATAAACATTCTGTGATTCTAGGAGTTCACATGTATAGTTATGCCCTTTCCAATGCATCAGAAATACAGAAGTTAATGTATTTTAACTCCTACAGACCTTGAATTTTTTGAAGTGAGTTCAGCATCTTGTTTGTCCACCTCTCAGGTCATACTCATTTGGTTTACAAGAAAGGTGCTCAATGAATATCCTCCAAAGTCACTTCTCCCTCCTATTTAGCTTGTCAGGATGAACAGGTTTTAAGTACCAGTTTTCACTCTCTTTGCACAACCATTTCAGCTGCAGGAATTACTTGTAAACACATGAGTCAGCCACCAAGAAGAGAAATCATCTTGCTTTCCTCTGCATAGGACCCAAAGGAAAATCTCTGCCTCTCACTTCAAGGGATTTGCACAGGTTGGGGAAGAGCAGGTTATGCTGGCTGTGCACTTGATGTGAGCACCATCTGGCAGTGGCAGGGAAGGGTGACTCTGGGGGAACACTGTCAAGAGCACTCTGCCGCTGCTCTAAAGAGGAGCAACATCAACATCTTGCAGGAATATGCTGCTGGTTTTACCATATGTGATAACAGACTGAGACTGGACATGGCCACTTCTTGAGGGACTACATTTCCCCAGCTGATGAGGGATCCATTTCTGCCTTTGTAATACAAGAAATCTGAGTTCAGGGTTTATTCACCTCATGCCTTTCTTGAGCACACAAACCAGTGTCTTGATTGTTTGTCCTCCAAATCTACTGGGTTCCATGGTATGTGCCAAAAAACTTTGAGGTTTTCATGTAATAGTGTGTAAGATACCTTCAAGCTACAGCACTGAATCCAAAGGAACATTTCCTTCCTGTGAGAAGAGATCCTGAGGCAGACTAGTTTTAACACACAAAATGCTGTAATAAACCACTTCCCAGGTGCTACTTGGAAAAAAAAAGTCACAGCAGGAAGCTACCAGAGGCAGCCTACACAAAAATTAATCACAGTAGCAGATAACGGCACCAACACCTAAAATAAAATACTGGAATACGTCTCTGAAATGAAGTTCTGCTTGCAGTCTTTGTCTTACCAGCTACATACTCATGATTCTTCAGATGTAAGCATTATGTACTGTTCCTGCAGATTTTTAAGTGGACTTACAAAGTTTTCTTGGAAGGCAGTGGAGAGGTGTGGGTCAATGGAAAGCAAATAAATGAAACAAAGATTACTGGAAGAACTGGGGTATACTTGTTCATGTCCTATGAAAGTATGTGAAGAATTAATAAGAATTATTTCCAAAATATCAAAATGTTCTGGCAAATATTAGGATAGGACTAGTTTAGGCTACTAAATTAATGGAAAGATTAACTTAAATAAATTAAATTAAATTAAATTAAATTAATTTACATCCTTGTATATGAATCACATACACTTAGAGTTTTTCCACAGCTACAGAAAACTAAATGAAACAATAAATTATTTGTTTCAACACAAGAAAGAACTTTCTAAGTCTGCTGTATTTTCCAGGCTATATTATCATAGAACCATAGGCTTAGTTTGGAAAGGACCTTTAAGAGGCATGTAGTCCAACTCCTCCTGTATCTTTTCCTAGATCCAGTTGTTTAGACTCTTGTCCATGTAACCTGGCCTTAAATGTTGCCAGGTATGGGTATCTACCACTTTTTGGGGTAGTCTTTTCCAGTGTTTCACCTCCCTCATTGCATAGAATTCATGCTCTATGTCCAATCTAAATATATCCTTTTGGTTTAAAATCACCACCTCTTGTCTGATTGCAATAGGCCCTACCAAAAAGTATGTTCTCATCTTTCTTGTAAGCCCCTTTTAAGCCCTGAAAGACCACAATTTTTCTTCTTTTCCTCTTTTTTTTTTCCCCCAGGCTGAACAACCACTGCCCTCTCAGCCTATCTTTGCTAGGAGAGTGTTAGTGTTTTTGTGGCCCTCCAACTCTGGACTTGCTCCAAAAGGTCCATGTCTTTCCTGTGCTGAGAACCCCAGAGCTGGATGCTACACTCCAGGTGGGGTTTCAGAAGAGCAGAGCAGCGGGGCAGAATTGACTCCCTTGCCCTGCTGGTCAAAATGCTTTTGATGCAGCCCAGGACACATTTGGCTTTCTGGGCAAGGAGTATCATTGCCGGCTCATGTCCAGCCTCTCACCCACCAGCACACCCAAGTCCTCCTCACAGGGCTGCTCTCCATCTGTTCATCCCCAGCCTGTGCTGATACCAGGGGTTGCCCCAACCCAGGTGCAGCACCTTGCCCTTGGTCTTGTTAAGCCACATGACATTCCCATGTACCCATTTCTTGAGCTTGTCCAGGTCCCCCAGGGTGGCATCCCGCCCTTCAGGGCATGTGAACTACACCAACCAGCTTGCTGTCCTCTGCAAACTTGTTGTTACCTTCGTAAAGGAATGTACCTTCAAGTTGTTTCACTGGTGTTTCTCTGCTGTCTCCTGTTACCTCTGGAGCCCCCCCCAAGTTTCAGAGCAGCAGGCTGAGGTCCTCACTAGCAGAACATCCCATAACCTTGGTGTGTCCCCCCAAATTTTTTTACAGACAAGCCTGATATTATCCCCTCCCCATTAAGTCTTAGGAAATTTGTTGTTTCTAAGGCTGGATTCACAACAAAGTCATAGGTATTAATTAGGAGATACCACTTAAGAGTAAATACTGCCACATCATTGTGAACTTTTCATATGTATTTCAAAGGAGTGAGACAGCCAGCAGTTAGGATCAGGCTAATGAAGGTATCACCCCTTTGTAAAACTCTGACCAAAACAAACCTGAGAAAGGCTATAACAATATTATCACTGAATAAACACCATTTTGTCTTCCACTAAGAAGGTCAGTGTTTCCAGCCTTGGTGGAAAAAAAAATCTTTAGAAGTTATAAGATCACCATGATTTCAGGTGGTGGCTCTGAGAAACAAATTTAATTCCTCCTACTGAGTTAGAAAAGAAACTTTGGTCCTGGAAGTGGCAAAATTAAATGGTTATTTGTTATTTTTCTTAATTTCTTTTTCTTTCATATCACAGCAAAATTACATTTTGACCAATGAGACTGTTTTCAAAGTGTTAGAGTGAATTTTAGAGGGATAGAGGAGTGTATTTCTTCTCTGGAAAAAAAAAAAGCAAACTAAAAAAAGTCTTTGGTATTGAGCTAGATCTCTTTTAATCCTCTGATAAAATTATGTGGGATTCTGTTGTAAGATATTTCTAAAAACATATCTAGACAGTGAGGCTTAATTTTGAAAGTTAGTGTTCCTGATTTACAAAAAAATCATGAAAGCTCCACAGAGCTCCAAGAGACCTGCCTTACACCGCTTGCCATGAGAAGACCTTGTCCTCGTTTTTACAAGCAAGTACCAGACCTGACCTGCTAGTCCACTTATGTAAATAATAAGTCCAATTCCCTTTGCAAGCTCCTGCTAAAGCTGTGCCATTAGAGCCATCGTGTCATTTAGGCAGTCAGTGGAGAATCAAAGACTGCCTGTGCTGCAGCAGCCCAGTGCTACATTTCTAAGAAAATGGGCTCTTAAAAAAGGAAATGTCACACCGCAGTGTGAGAGATAAACAGAGGTATATCTTTAGAGCAGCAGGCAGGGACTGTAGAAACACTCTCTGTAAATGACTTTGATCCCCTAGTGTGATGAATCATGGAGTCGCAAATCCTTTTTAGCTAATTGCTATCAGCTTGTGAGATTTTTCCTTCCATGTTCAATATCAATTTTCAGGGCCATAGGAGATAGCACTTGTCCCCCGAGTCTGCTGGCGACTTACCGCTAAAACTGAACTAGCACCACTTAACAGTTTAAAGGGGGAAGTCATTTAATATGACACTGCTGCTGGTAACTAAAAGGGAAAATATTAGGGGCAAATAAAGGGAACAGTAAACCTTTTTTTTTACTGTCAATGACTTGCCTTTGAAAATGTCCTTTCCATATCCACGTAGTATCAGTGCATCTATCTCAAAGCAAAAGAAGTTTTAATTATTCAAAAGTGGTAAGCAGGGACTTGGGAAAAAGGAGAGTGAAATTTGGTTGCTCTTCAATTCCAAAAATTTCCACATTAAAAATTGTAAATAAAATAAACTTTTTAAAGATTCTTTGAAGCATACTATTGGACTAAATTATAAATTTAGAATATAATTTTGAATTTAAACACAGTGTGTATTTCACTCCATTTCCACTTTCAAGACTATCAAGGGAAAATGTTTTAGATTTCCAAGGAAATCTGGTTCTTTCCTGTTCACTGGAATTTTTTCTGCAAAATTCTGTCATCACTGCTTATTCACAAGGTTATGAAGACCAGAAGTTACATCTTTGAAGGATAACAGCATGATACTTTTCCAGACTATAGGGGAACACAACTCCCTGCAAATTCTGAACTTTCCAGACTTAGAAATTCTAAATTCATATTTGTCTCTTGGTATTCAGTAGCCCCTGAATGCAGAGAGCATCTCCAATAGTCAAAAACACTTAGTAAACAAACTTAGATTTAGTATCAAATTTCATGGTGCTTAAAATGTAGAATTTACAGAATGAAAGAGCAAGCTTTTAGGCTAGTTGATTGTGTAAAGCTAAAAAAACATAGTGCTTCAAGTAAGTGTAGGAAATTTTGTTTTAAAAAGAGCAACTGGACTTACTTTTGATGAATACTTTAAGTTAGCTCAACTGTCACTGTTGGTTATATGGTCTTCACAGTCATTCACTGGATTTAATACTTGGAACAGTGACAATTTTCCAGCCTAGATTAGGAGTATTTTTTTAATCTGTATAAAAGAAAATTAACATTTTATCCTATGGACTGTAATCACCATTTAAGGATAAATATATGTCCAATAAAGCCTAGCTTCAGAGCAAAATTTGGTTAAATTTGTTACAGACCAAGAGTTAATCACAAAAATTATTCTGAGACAAATTAAACAATATTCTTTTTGGAAAATATAGAAATAAATAATTACATAAATAAAAGCCATTTGGCACTTATTGTTTCCTGGTGTTTTTCCATTGGTTTCCTTATCAAGAGAAATGTCTAATATTAAAGTAGAAATTCACTTATTTGAGCTGGGATAGACTTAAAGATGGAAATGAGATGATGATTATGGAATTTCAATGTGCAGAAAACAAAATTAAATTTCAATGTGCAGAAAACAAAATTTAATAAAATATCATAACTGAGCACCCAGATTCTGAGCTGGTATCCAGATTATTTTCTTTCCTGGAGGAGACAATAAAATTTTCGTGACAAGACTCGTAGTTTTGAATACTTTCCCAATTTTGAATATTTGCTTAAGTTTTAGGAGTTTCCCCTCAGCTGTTTCTTATGGAGACTTAGCACATAGGGCTGCGGCATCTACTACTCTGCATCACGTAAGAATAGAGCAGGACACTTCTCAGCTTCCACCTTACATCTGGGTTCCACTTCACAGTGTACATTTAACTTGCATGTATTTTTTTATATTGTCCACCGAATATCCAAGGGAGAACATTAAACTTCTCATGTTTTTTCCCTTGTCTTGCCCAGAACTTTTTTCTCTGAAAGTTGACTCAAAAAATTCAGCCTACTATCTGATCACAGCAGCATCACTAATGAATTCAAAATACCTGTGTTCCAAAATTTCATTACAATGATGCATTTTATAAGGCATTGTCTTACATTGTGCTCTTAAAAAAGAGAAGTAAAACTGATTCATATTTCTAGCCCATTTGCAGAGATGTTACTGTAAAGGAGTAACATCCTGGAGATGTTAATCCTTTAAGTAAGTAAGGAGAGGAGACTGAAGGATCAAAACTTTTACTCAGAGAGAAAAAAGTAGATGCTAACTTTGACATGAACTGACTTGATAGTAGGACTCAAAGACTGAGAAAAGCAAGTAGTTTCACTCTAGGATTTTCCAATTTCCCCAAAATATGCAACAGTTAAGTTCTGAGAAATAAGAAGAGGAGAAAAATAAATTTGCAAAAATTTTGGACAGTGCAAGTGGATTTGAAGAAAGTTCCTCAGTGGAGTTTTATGTCTAAAAATATTTTTTCCTTTTTGAGGAAAATTAAAACAAAGTATTTTCAAGCTCGCTGTAAAATTAAAATCTTCAAGGCTGGATGAACAGATTTAAACCTTTTTGGTGATTAAAATATTTGTAAATTTACATAAAAGCTGCAGCTGATATTGCAAACTAAAAAGCAATACTAATAATACCATGTTTAAGTACAACCTCTTCATGTGAATAAAATTAAATTTTTTTTAAAGCTCGAAAATAAACTTCTCATAATGAGGGCAGCAACATAGGTCACACAAAGTTTGGTTGCAAAATTTTGTCTGCTATCCTCTCTGATAGTGGTAGAAATATGCTCTTAGAAAATATTATAAATTATTTTTAATTTACAGACAGAAAATATGTTAAAATTCCAGCTGGTCACACAGCTCAATGAAAATTTCAATACAATTTCAATGCAATTTAAATTAAATTCAACAAAACTGTGTTATTTTAGCTACTTAAAACTTCATCAGGTAAGATATGAATCAATTTTTTTCCACTCACACTGGAAGTAAAAACTGATTTGTTATTTCTAGGGTTTGAAATTAGGATCTAAGATATCTCAGTATGACTTTTAGTCAACAAAAGTATTCTTCCAGCAGAATTTTACTGATGAATTTGAGGGAAAAAAGATTGGAAGATTACTTTGGAATAATGACTGGGCACTAAATCTACCTAATAATCACCAATGGTGCATTCTTGTGTTTTCTCCCATTGCAAAGGCAAAGTATCCCACTTTTGTAAAAACCAGATGCTAATACTCGCATGTGAAACTCTCTTCTGATTCAGGGATTTGGTCCAATTATTGAAGTAACTTTAAAAAAAAAAGAAAAAAATTGTCTATGATAAAAAATTCTGAATATAAAAAAGACATAGAATTATATTTTGAAGAATTTGAAAAAGAAGCATAGGAAAAGTATTTTTTATGAACAGACAAATCTTTTTTCAGTAAAAATTGACCTTACTTGTGTCATATAAATTTCTAATATAGTATACAGTATATTGTTTTCCAGCATTTATTGCTGATAAGAAATGTAATTATCAAAATAATTTTTCAAATAACAAAAAATATGTGACACTTCTCAGTAAAATTCACTAGATTTTTAATAATAGAAAAAATAATCTGAATTTTTGGATCTGCTCTGAGTTTGCTGAGGATGTTTGAGTCAAAGGTTTTAGCTACAGTTCATTGTTTTCATTCAATAACTACCTTAGTTGTAGCTGTGAAAAAATAATGTATAATGAAATAAAGATGTACAAAAAAGTGCACTTGAGCTTTTAAATAAATGGGGGCGAAAGTGCACAGGCTATTCTAGGACCTGCAGGGATGGCATAATACCAGCTTAAGTAATGCATCTCAGTTAAAAGTGACTCTGTGCTATTAGTGAGAATATCTATTGGAGTTTAGAGGAAAACTAAGTTTGGCCATTTTCCACCTTTTAAAAATCCTGTGAAAGAGCCTCACTGGCAACCACTGTCAGTTGGATGCTGTTCAGAACCTGGGCAACTTCAGCACCACAAAACTTAAAAATGCAATCCTGCCCTGGATCTTCACAGTATAATTCTCACTAATGCCAGTCGATGTCCTAGCTAAACAGAGGGTAAAGGACAAGGTCACAGGATAATGAATTTAACTCTAGGTTTTTAAATGAGGGAGGTTGAGTTGTTGAGGCTTTATATTTTTTTTTTTTTTTTTAAATGGCATCTTTTTCTTCCTCAGGGAGATCTGCAGGCTGTGGCTTTTTGCCTTTGAACATCCTCAAGTCAAGCATCAAGAAAAGGTGATGAGGGTTAGGGAGGCTCCCTTGACATTTGGTGCACTGGCATCAGCCTTTGCAATTACGGGCCACCTTTCTAGCAGACGGTAATTGAAAAGTGTGAACCACATGGGCTCTAGTCAATAATAGCGTCAGCATACAAATGACACTCTGAGCTTTCTGTGTTCGCCATCCACTGTTTTTGCTTTTCACCTTTTATCCTTCTCAGCATCATGACTTAATCCACTCTAATGAGGTGAGCTCTATTGCCAAAAATCAGCAGCAACACAGCTCTCTTCTGGCACCACTTGGGGTTTGTAAGGAGTCAAAAAAATAGTGAGTCTGTCAGCTTTCCAAAAAAGGACGACAGTGCACCCTTTGAAATGTCCTCAGCTTTCCTGAGCACTCTTTTGAGGACAGGCTTCTTCCGCCCTTGCTAAGGAATGCGTCCCACCTTCATAAAACTTGTTCATCAGCAACCCAAGGTGACCAGAGCCTTTGAGTTAATTTAGTACATACATTTCCTAGCTTGAAGGTCATTATTGGTGGCCACATGTCACTGTTTACAAACAGCAGGTGACTGCCAACAGTGGTGAGTGTGTGAATTTCCTTTGCTCTCTTTTCCTTACCCATCTGTCCACGTTTCTGGAATCATAAGTATCTGCTTGTAGCAAAAGTCTCAGAAGAGAATGCCAAGATATTGTAGATGATAAGACACAGAAAGAAGATAGCCAGTTACTTCTGAGTGACTAAAAGGAAAACAACTAATTTTGCAGAGAGTTTTTTCCTCTCTTTTCTTTTCTCACACTCATTTTAACTTAGGGTCATGGAAGGGTACAATGTCTATGTAGTACTTACAAAGAGCACTTACAAAGACCTGGAATTAATGAGTTCTGCCTAGCTATGAGATTTTCATCAGATTTCAAAATGGACCCAGAAGAGAGTTCTACACATGTGTCAATCATAAATAAATGCCATAATAAGCTGAAATAAAATCCATATCTAAAATATATATATATATATTTAATTGTGTAAAAATTGATCCTTAGAAATGGTGTGGTACATTTATCTATAACTTCAACTGCAATGGCAATTTCCATATTTAAGGATGGAGACAGAGGGTGGGGGTAGGGATGAGAAGAAAAAGAAATACAATGGAAAGTGTTTCCATGGGATTAGACCACATGGCTTTAATACACATATACACAACTAAGGAAGGCAGAGAATTTTGCCTCTTACACTTCTTGGACCTCTCTCTCCTTTCTTCATCTCTAATCTGGTTTTTGCCAATTCCTTTTGATCTATCGGGGGCAGGCAAGTCAGGTCCATAAGTACAGATGGAGTAAATATGGAGATTAGCCTCTCCTCGTACTGCATTAGTTCCTAATACCTGATTAAGCCCAGAATCATGCAATTGTCTTCGTGTTGGCTATCAGAGTGGCAGAGCACAGAAGGGGGCAGGATGAAGGCTGATTTTGTAATGGATACTTATTTTATCCCAGTGCTCTAAGAAGATTAGGCCTGGGGGTGTCACATTAGCCATGATCTCTGGGCCTTTGGTAGGCTCTTGCCGTTTTCAAACACCTCTGCTTCAGCTGTAGAACAAACAGGCAGCTTGGACGCTGTGGCCCCATGTTGTGGCATGAATAATTGCACACTGCAAATTGTTTGAAGATCACAAAGTGCTGTGTAAATTACCCAGTTTTGGCTTAGTAGAAGTGATTTGTGGTGATTTACTGAATCTTTTCACAGTTCGGCATTAAACTTTCCACATTTCTCTCTATCTGAGATGGAATGAAAGTTGAGTCATATTTTCCTTTATTCTTATCAGATCAATCTTTATAAAGCCAGATTGTATAAACTGCTGTACTGTATGCAAACCCTGCATGCAGCACTTTGTCTTTGGTACAGGTTCAATTATATTTAGCTGAAGCACCGAAAGATGCCTATTCAGCACAAACCCTAAATCGGCTCTTGTGATGAATGTAAGGACATGTTCAAAACCATCTGTGTAATACATGCAGAAATAGTACATGTGAAAGCCTGCACGTTTTTGTTTTTTTTTCCATGAAAGTTTCCAGCAAGCATTCCTTTTTGTTTAGAAATGTCTCAACCTAATCAATGACCAAGTGAAGACAAAAAAATAAAAGCTACTTTGCACTCATTTGGGAAAACTGTGAATTGAAATCCAAAGTGAAATCAGTAATATGAGGTGTTAAAATTTAAAAAAAACAACCAAACATTAGTAATTGAAAGAAACGGAAACATTTGCAATATTGGTACTTATAATGAAAACACATTTTTATTGTGTTAGAGAATTTTTTTAAGTATTTTTTTTAAAAAAATTAATAATCACTCGGAACTATAAATTTAATTGTATTGAAATTAATTAAGAAGTGAAGTACTTTTCAGTTTCCAAATGATTTTTAAGGCACTGTATAAACACAGGAAACTATCAAGAACCAGTAAGAAGCATCATTTTTAATAAAGTAAACCTTGAAAAGTAAAAGTCCATAGCAATACTTTGTCAGCTATATCTAATACTGGAAGGTAAATATCAAGGTTTGGGGAGAGGGCGTTGCCTCTTTTTGTGACTGATGAGGAATAATCATGCTTCCTCTTCTTTTCCCCTGGGGCCAGACAAATGGAAAAGATGTGACCTGGCCTTCGTTTTCTCTTTTGTAAAACTGGCATTATTGTGGGTATGTATACTTTTTTGCCCTACTTGAAATAATTGTACTTCATTCAAACACAGCAAATTGACAGATAGAAACCTGGGAGTAAATTCCAAGTCTAAGAATTTATTTTGAAACATCATTTTGTGCTATTATACTTTCATTTATTAATCAACATAATAATATTTTTTATCACAACAAAGGTAAAGTAATTAAGGTTGTAAACATGGGGACATTCTGTGCATATTTCATATGTCAGTGGAAAAAAAAGGAATTTTATAAAATACAATGTAGTGTGTATTTATTCTATACACTATATATGGGTTTTTTTAGGTACTGATCAATTAATATTTCCAGATTTTTTCACTAAGGACTGGGAGAACCTAAACAAACCTTCAGGATGCAAGTGTACTCAAACATGCACATACATGGGTACACAAAAAAACCTGCAAGATTCATATACCTTGTTATAAATCAGCAAAAAACCACAAATTCTCTAAAAAGTAGCTTCTACCCACTACTAAAAGCAAATATTCACATTGTTGTTCAAATCTGATAGCATTTTAAGTAACTGGTTACTAAAGTATTTAATAGAAATGTTTAAATGGGAGATGTAAGCACATGATAAGGGTGAGATGCTGTTCTTCTATACACAGAATATATTGCATCAGGTAGATATAGAAAAAGAAGCTGTATTTAAAGAATTCAAGCAGTCTTAGTGAGCCTTCCCATTTGTTCTGTTTATCAAATAAAAAGCATTTCTCCCCACATCCACATGAAAAAAATATATACTTTTGATCTCAAAATTGTGGAAAACTACTTTTAGTCAATGAAACTTGGGACTTTGAACCACATTGCATTAAAAGAATGAAACTGCAAACCCCCTGACATATTGGTCTATTTATCTTCCTGTTTGTGAAGTATCCTATGCTCTCCATGTCCAGTGTGTCAAACACAACCTGTTTAAAACAGGCTTGTAAGGGACATCTGGAGGAAACATTAAGGTATTTCCTAACTTCTACTGAACAAGAAAAAACAGCTAAATATATCTTAAAATTTTACTAATTTCTGAATGGGAAAACAGTAAGCTGGTAACTTATTGTGCAATCACTGTTTCTCACAAATCTGTCTGGCCAAGAAGCTGGAAGAATTCATTACCTGGTGAAGTATCTTTAAAATCCAAACACACTTTTTTTTATCTGAGGGAGGATGGACACTCAAGAAATTTAAAATCAAATGAAAATATAATGAGAATTTTAGTCTTTTGTCCTCAATAGATAAGGTAATTTCTCATATTTCCTAACTTGTAATTTACTGAAAAGACATCTTTTGGGACTTGGCCAAGTGCAATCATCCCATGTATTTGGTATTTGCTCACATTTAACTGAATTAAGATACTTTCAGTGGGAACCTAAAGAGACCTAAAAAGGCTCAGAAACTATGCCTGTGTGTGCCTGAAATAAGTTACATAGTGGGGTCTGTCACCCCAGACTACCACCACCATTAGGAAGACTCCGGGTTTTCTGATCCCCACTAGTTTTCTGACTCTGCCAGACCTTTATTCCCCCAAAATCATATTGCCCCACCAAAATTAAGCTCTATCCCACACAAGTAATTAAATTGGTTGGAATCATTAATTTATAATTCAATATTATGCAAATATAATTTAATTTATGTGTTGATTTATTATTAATAATTTATGAAATATTAATATTATTAAGAAAGAGTGTGTCAATCTTGCCTGATAGAAGCATTGTCTATACCCTTCATAGAGAAGCATTTAAAATCTACAGCTACCGTATAAAGATTAATAGCAGCAATACATTCATGGCACAATAAGAGTGCATCACTATTTGGTTCTGTGAAATTCTTTATAATGAAAATGCAATATAAATAGTTCAGGAGAGTAATTTTAATTTATTTAGGAAGAGACACATTAGTAAATACCATATTTAAAAAAAAAACCCTCATCCTACAATGGTGGTGTTTAGTCTGATGATTCTTCTTTTAAAAGAGATAACTTCAATTTGTTCTTTACCTCTTTCTGAAGACAGATGCATTCAAAATGACTGGAAAACTAATTGGTTTGGAATTTTAGCAATAAACGTGAAGGAAAAAAAAAGCAAAAATTCTATTAAATTAATGAGTTAATCATTATCTTACTTTGGTTTGGGAGACTAAGGTGTTACATATACATGGTTACATATACAACACACTTTATATTAAAAAAAATTGAGACAAATAAAGAAGGAAAAATCTATGTTAACTGTAGCCCATTCAAGCTTGAGAATAATACCCTTAGCTGCTGAGTAAATCTGGTATGATGTTTCTCCTAATTCTTCTGGAAGACCCTCAGGTACTCATTCTAGAAAACACATAGATCAGGTCCCATGTATCAGCTGGGCCTCACTGGCCTCACCAACTGTCTTGGGTAGCTCCATATAAATTCACAGATCCATATAGTATCTTTCTCATCCAAACTATCTAGTTGTGTGTGCCTCCATGATTCTCCTTATTGACATTAGACTCAGAGAAAGTCCTCTGGAGGACCAGCTGTCCTTGCCTGGTACAATTCACAGACTTGCTAGCAGGTGGCGTTAGGAGCAGGGAATGCTAAGGGGACCAAAACCCAGCAAGTGTAAATACCAGTTCTGCTGTTCACTTGAGT
The DNA here is from genome assembly GCF_037042795.1 of Molothrus aeneus. Taxonomy (NCBI): domain Eukaryota; kingdom Metazoa; phylum Chordata; class Aves; order Passeriformes; family Icteridae; genus Molothrus; species Molothrus aeneus. The sequence goes on from NC_089646.1 coordinate 90,036,662, forward strand.
AGCAGCAGGACTGGACTTGCTGCTTTTATGGCTTTCCTCCTCTGTTACCTGGGTCTGGAAGCTCAAGCTAATTTCAAAGCTCAATTTCTACCTTTCTACATTATAATGTGCATTCCTGACTGACTGCAAGGGGACTGCCTCATAATCCACTTGCCTTTTATTTTTAACCTTTTTGTTTTGAAAATCTGCAGATCTCTTCTAAAATTATTTCCAAATACTGGTGCGCCACTTTTTAGGTCATAAGTGATCAGCTAATGTTTAAAGGTTTTCATAATCCATCAGTTATTGGGGAGTGGAAAGTATATCATTTCAGGGGCCTTCTTCAATAGTTCCTTCTTGCTGGGAAAGAAACAGGGTTTAGTACTCCAGTTTCAAAGGGTGAAAGCAGACATACTAGTACTATGTATTTACATATGAATCAATTGAATAATACTTTAAAAATGGTATAATTCTAAAGTTCACATACTAGAAAGCTAAGAAAGGGCAGGATTAGAACTGCTACCAGAGATGGAATTTTGCAATCACACACCTTTTCTTCAGTTTTGTATTACAAAGCATCTTAAAAATTTTAGGTGATAACATTTTTTTTTTTAATTTTCTTTTCTTTTACAGTGTACTGGCCACCTGAGAAAAACAGATCAGTACAAGGAAAACAGTTGATTTTGTGGGATTTGGGCCTTGTTTGCTTTTAGATGTTGGATTGTGTGTAGGAAATTTTGACAGTGAGTCTTTTTTGGCATACATATTTTTATTAATTCAATATTTAACTATGCTAATTTGTATGAACAAAAAACCCCAAGCAAACATCAGAAAATTCCATTACTGCACTTACTCACTCCTCTATTCCTGTGTCAAATATATAGATGCAAATGCTGATACCTACTTCTTACACCTCTGCTTGGATCAGATAAGTTTTTGCACAGATTCCTTTTCCAGTCGTGTGCCAATCTTATAGGCTAGAAAAAAAGATTCACTCTCAGTTTTCCCTGGCCATCTAATAAACATGCAGAGTCTTTCTTGCTTCTTCTAAATTAATAACATGAAGGAGATAATACTGTTTAGAGTTAGGGGGCAGAGAGTAAGAGATATTTTCTACTTTCTAGTAAAGGTCTGTACAGCACTTAAGCCAAAAACTTGAGGAACTGATTTTGATAAGACTTTTTTCCAGGTAAGAGGAAGACTATGGACAGCTAATGAGTACTGTACACATAAGACAACTCACCCTCAATTGGGATCAAAATTCTTGTAGGAATTATGGTGATACCAACTGCTTATAACCTTATTTGCTGTAATCATAAACGGGAAGTAGTTTACACCATCTCAGCAGAGTTGTTCATTTCACAGTGGATTGGATTCAGGACTCTCTCCTCCCCTTTGATTTAAGCAGTACATTTCAAAACTACTTACATTAACATCTGATCATGTCTTGAAGTGATGTTCAACCACAGCAGTTTAAGTTATTAAAATGAAATGATGAACACCTTTTTGGAGGAATGCATACATTCTGGAAGGCTTCTTGTGTCATGCACACCTGCATGGGCAACCTAAGATGAATTTTTCCTGCAACCAGAGAATGCCTTGCAGCTTTGCAAAATTGCTCATTAATGAGACTAGATCAAAGTCAAAGCAAGGATCATGAACCACCAACTTGCCTTGCAGCCAATTTGCATTCTTCCTTCCCTCTTCATTTATCTCCCTTCTTTTCCTTTCCAGCCTCCAGGCATTATATGAACATTAGGGAAAAGCATGTGCTCTCTTTTTTATGTGTACACAGCAAAAGATACATAAATACATTAACTGTGTTATAACTCCCCACTCCTCTCTACACTTTCAGTGCTTTCTATAAAATATTTTATGATAATTATAGCTTTTTACTTTTCTCAACAATGTTTTATTGTCTGGACTACACTTCTTTAGCAAAAACCAATAGAATTCTAGATGAATAAGAACAGACAGATGATTGAGATATTAAAAGCCCATTAACAAATATTAATGGCCTCAAACTATTAATAGCCAAAATCTCTGGTTTTGACAAGGGTAAAAGTAAATTTCCAGGTTTCCCAAGAGAAAAGAGCAGTGAGGAATTCTGTTTTACTTTCAACTAAAATAGCAGGACACTGCAAATGAAGGACTGCAACTTGTTACCATCATTCCATTTTTCAGCCCTTTTCTGGGTAAAGACAATAAAAGCTGAATAAGAAACTCAAAACTTCTACCCTGTAACAGCATCAGACCATGGACTTGTTCTAAGGTTACAAAGCCAGCAAAGTTAATAATGCTTCAAAAGCAGCAACAGCTCTTAGTTCTGTTAGCAAAATACCCTCAAGTACACAGGGAAAGAGAACATGCTCAGGAGCTAGTCACGGTTTAGAAGGAAAAAGAGATATTGTTAGAAATGGTAAACTCAGCTGTGTTGCTCTTTTCACCATGTGTATAATTTTTCAGATCTCTTTTTGTTCCCAAACACTCTAAATGTTTTTTTCTCTAAAACAGACAACATGCACTCCTTCTGCTAGGAGCATTACACTTACAAGCATTACACTATACTCATAAAGTGGAATGTGCATGTGAAGAACTGGTAAGAAAAAAGCCAGTTTCAGTTGTAAGATACTAAGGACTATTATAAATAATTGTATGACAAAATTTTTGAGGTAAAATTCCTCTGCATAAGAAAAAAAATCGCTATTCACTAATTAGCTGTTTAATACTGTCAGCTGAGAGACCAAGGAAATGAAGAGAACTATCCTCTCAAACCAGGTGCTACCTCCGGGGCACGACAGAAACATGTTGGCAGAAGAGTGAGGAAACTTGTCCTAGTGCTCCTGGGCTATGCCTAGGGATGTATTTTTTTTCATGTGCAATAAATTTACTAAAAATGGCATAAGAAGAAAAAAATGATGAAACATCTTGACAGTTTCTTTTAAAGTTCGTCAAAGATTTATTAAATTATTGGAAGTGCAGCAAGCCTGTCAAGGTGTGGATGGCTGTGTGCCTGAAAATCTTTATATGCTGTCCATTACAGCTAATCCAGCCCCAGGCTGGATTAATTTGTATGATGTTAAAAAACCCTTCCAGCTACCCAAAGGTGTCAAAGTAGGCTAGAGCACACAGAATGCTTGAGAATACAGCCATCACCACTGCATTGAGTAATACAACCAGATGTCCACTCTCTTAATCCTGTACAAGTTTTTTCTGAAATATTAAGGATAAATGCTGACCTTCTCTGCAGACACAGAGGAAGACAATTTAAAGGGTTAAACTGATGGTGGAGAAACTTCCCCAGATTTGGTGCAGAGTAAAGAGCAACCTAGGACTTATACTCCCATAACTGTTGACAGGTGGGCTAGAAAAGACTTCCACTTGTTTCAACGATAAAGAGTGACATGTTATTTATATTCAAAATAGTGTAAATATATTAGTCACTCTTACATTTAAGGCTATTGCTCAATTTTCTTTTCAGACCCCAAAGACTATCAAGAGGCACATTACTTTTGACAACAGTAATGTACCAGAATTACATGCCATATTAAAATACTTGCCTAAGTATCCTAAAAGTGCCATAAGCAAGAAAATTTGGGAGGTTTGGGTTTTTAAATTGTCTTTATAAGTCTATGGAGTTGTACCATGAACTTGAAATATAGAAGAGAATGTAGGTAGTAACAAACAACATATTTCACCTGTCAGGTATGGATGCACAGTGGAAAGGGGTGAAATCACCTAACAAAACAAATGCATGTTCATATTTTAAGTAGGATAACCTAAGATTCTGATTTTTTTGTATGTCTCAGCACTTGGGACTGCAAGTGAAAAACAGCAACACTTCAAGAGTCGTAATAATAATAATAACAGAATTTTCAGCATATTGTGTATGTTTCAGGAAATAAAATAGGCTTGCTCAACTATTTTTCTTCTTCCTGATTACTGGTAGGCCTATTGCCATTGTAGTAGCCCATCCCACTCTGACCACATTTATAATTAAAATTAGATGCACAACTCCATATATTCATTTGATTAGCTTCTACAGCATTGAATTACTTCATAGCTGAAGGGGAACCTGCTGCAACCCTGCACTACTAGAACTCATAGCAATTTAGAAGGATGTGTGTTTTCCCCAACTCTTATATATTCTGAATGACCAAGGTGTTCGTGTGAGTATAACTCATTGATTGAAAATTATACTTTAGACACAAGGCCATATTTTTCATGTCCTGGGTCTATGACACATTTTAATGAGGAAGACACAAAATGTGATATATTTGTGACGGTTCATCTTCACAGGTAGAGTTATGCAGAGATTTGATCCTCGCCAGTAGCTAAAGCCCCATCCAGACACTCATTCATACACTCACAGAAAGCTGGGGGAAAGAATCAGAAGGGTAAAGGCAGAGAGAAACTCATTGTTCAAGATAAAGTTGAATACATGAAGGAAAAACAAAACAAAACAAAAACCACCACACCAATCATCTACCAACTCACAGCACCAGATTACACCCCACCTCATTTTTTATTGCTGAGCATAACATCACAAGGTATGGGTGTCTCTTTGGTTGGGTCAACCACTGGTTCAGCCACAAATTTGAAACACAGCACTATGCAAGCTGCTCCTTTCCCAGTAGAATCAGTACAGAGTACCAGCAAAGGTTTCCTATTATGGACTCCTAACAAACACTCATTGCCTGATCCAAAAGCAGGACTTGCAGTGTTAAGTGCTAGAGGTACTCTGCAATAAATTGGGGATAGAGAACCTCATAGACTGCAGTTTATAATATGAGATGTCCAAACAAACTTGTAAAAGGTACCAAAGAAATAGCTGATTCTTGATACCTATTTGAACCAATTTTTAAATTTTTTTTTAATAAGCAGCAATTTCTCCTTAGCCTTTTAAAAACAGATGAGAGTGTGGTTGCGATATCTACCTTTAGAATACTGTTCTATGTATTGCAGTACCAGAAAGGAACTATACCCTCCTTGGTCTTGGAATGGGAAGAAGAGAGTCGCTGAATAATATTACACTGAAGTTGCCAAGTTAGTGGGGATCAGAAATGCAAACAATCCAGAGAAAAGACCCATTAACTATGATGCTGATTTTATAAGTTTTTCTCATGAAGTTAGGCACTTCAATTCCATGTTAACAGCTGATCAGAGGACTGATGGCTTTGCCCTATGAAAATGATATATATACATATATATATATATATATATATAAATGTTTTCCTTTGCCCATTGCAGTGTTACGCAAACAAACAGCTTGGCTGAACTTAAAGTCTGTCAAAGTAGATACAAGAAAAATGTAACTGAAGGGATACATATGCAAAAAGTTGTAAGAGGTAATGTAGATGGGAGGGTGGAAATGGAAGCTGAGTAAAGGACAGAGGAACAGCCACTCCACAAGTTTTGAGAAAGAGAGTTAAAGGCAGAAGCAAGCTGTGACTAATAACTATGTGTCTGTCTCAGCAGATACTTTCTTTGTCCTTTTAGTTTTATTCACTACTTGCCCCTACAGGTCCATTATTCCAAAAAACTGATGATATTTTGTAACAGTATAAGCACCATTTAAATTCATTCTGAGTAATCAAACTTGTCAAGACTTTTTCACTGATTGTATATACTACAGATCATTTACAGAACAAACATCAATGAATATGGTAGGGCTTGAATATTACTTGAGGGGATAATCTATGTGTCCCAAAACAAACAATGAAACCCAAAATTGACACAGAATGTATTTTGTTAACTTTATCAAACTAGGAGAAAACATAATCAAGATGAAAACAAAGCTGCTTATAAACTCAATTATTTACACTTTGGGACTATTTGGGACTATCTCCAGGAGAGTTTTCCAGCACTCTCCTGGAAAAGCTGGCAACCAACGGCTTGGAGAGGTGGGACCTTTTCTGGGTTAGGAACTGGCTGCGTTAGGAACAGGCCCAGAGAGTGGTGGGGAATGGTGCTCCATCCAGTTGTCATTCAGTCATTTGTGGTATCCCCCACGGATCAGTGTTGGATGCAGTCCATCTTAATATCTTTACTGATGGTCTGGGTGAGGGATTGAGTCCACCATTGGCATATTTGCAGATGATATCAAGTTGGGTCAGAGTGCCAATTTGCTGGAGGATAGGAAGGCCCTGCAGAGGGACTTGAACAGGTTGGACAGATAGGCAGAGACAAATGGCATGAGGTTCAACCAAATACCAGGTCCTACACTTTGGCCATAAAAAAACCCTGGTTTTTCACCCCCCGGTGGGGGGAACAGTGGCTGGAAAGTGGCTGAGGGGGAAGGGACCTGGGGGTTTCTGGTCAGCAGTAGCCGAACATGAGCCAGCAGTGTGCCCAAGGAATCCTGGCCTGTATCAGGACTATTGTGGCTGGCAGGCCTAGGGAGGTGCTTCTTCTCCTGTACATTGCACTGGTGAGGCCACACCTCAGGTGCTGTGTCAAGTTCTGGGACCTTCAATTCAGGAAGGATATGGAGCTGCTGAGAAAGGTCCATAGAAGGGCAATGAAGCTGTTGAAGGGTCTGGAGCACAAATCCTTTGAGACGCAGCTGAGAGAGCTGGAGATATTTAACCTGGAGAAAAGGAGGCTCAGGGGAGACCTTTATTGCTCTCTACAACCACCTCAAAGGGAGGTGTAGCCAGGTGGGGGTCAGCCTCTTCTCCTAGGCAACCAGAAACAGGATGAAAGGGCATAGTCTTAAGGTGAACCAGGGGACCTTTAGGTTGGACATTAAAAAATGTCTTCACAAGAGTGATTAGACATGGGAATGCACTGTCCATGGGGTTGGTGGAGTCACCATCCATGGAGGTGCTTAAGGAAAGACTGGATTTGGCACTAAGTGCCATGGTCTAGTTGACAGAGCAGTGCTCAGCCGCAGGTTGGACTTGATGAGCTCAGAGGTTTTTTCCAACTTATTGATTTTGTGATTCTGTGACATAAGCATATAAAAATGAGATGTGTCTTAGTTTTTCTATGATGAATGAGCTTAGATGAGCTTAGTTTTTCTATGTGCGAATGTCTTTAACTAAAAATCTTTATCTTTACCTAAAAAAATGCCAACAGTACAGTCCTCCATTTGATTTTGACTGTCTATCCTAACCAATGGCTGACTTTAAAAAGTTCAGCAGTCTGCTTTATCTTTACTCATACCCATAATTCTAGTACAGAACAGAGAACAGAGAGGAAGAGAGAGGGGAAGTTATATAAAACAGGATAATCTCAACCATCAAAGCACCAGGGAATTAACTGAAACAACTGAAAAAAAAAAAAAGGTAGAGAAAATGAATCCAAAAGCAATGTATTGTAGCCAGAGGTGTCAGAAGTAGACTCATTTGACTCAGACTTGACAGTTTAGTACAGTGGTAACTCTCCTCTAAATTTAACTGCCTTGTACATTTCTCAGTACAATCCTATTCTTCTGTGCTATTACAGAAGCTGCACAAGCATAGGTATGTCTCTTTCTCTTTAGTTTCTTTTATGGTTATGACTAGTGTGTAATGTATTTTTCTCACTGTTCCCCCTGTAATGATCCCTGTCTGCCACCATGCCTGCTTACTGCTATGCAGCCATGTTTAAATTGAAATATCATTGGAAGGGGAGCACATTTCAGCCCTCAGGCTTACAGTACTGCCAAGTTATGCATGCAATAGTCATTGTTTACTATTTTCATATGAAAACGATGAGTGATTGAATAGGGATGGTATTTAATAAAAGCCTTTACAGCTGATAATCAGGTGATGAATCATAGTCATGGCCTTCAAAAAATACTTTAAAATAAAACTGCATTTGTCATAAGGTAGATAATCACATTTCTGTCTTGTTTAATAGGTAAATATGATATCTACAAGCTTCTTCTCATTTAATTTCAATTTCTGTAGAGAATAAAGTTTCATGTGAATTAAAAAAAAAGTCTAGGAAAAAATACCAAAGAGCAGCTGCAAGTTTGATCTTTCTCTACATCACAAGAGGGAGAGAAAAGATGGTTGCAATAGTATAAGTAAGAATTCTATCAGTTGGTTAGGAGAAATTCCACATCAGAACTACTCCACACTCCAAACTGATGCATATAGAGTACAGTAAGGCTAGAAAACCAAGCATTAACAGAGAACAAAAACATGGGATGTTTTTGCAGTAGAGTTTGACTCACCACAGCTCTTATAAGATAGAAGAAGGCATGATAAATGTTAATAGGTGGCTATCATGGCCCTCACCAACTACTTCTGTTCGGTTCAACAGAATATGACCTGTCTATACTTCCTTGCTCCCATACATAGGGTAGGTCTGGTGCTGTCCTTTTAAACGTAAGTGAGGGCCAAGAATGAAAAAACGATTCATTTCGCTTTCTCCACAAAGGAACAAATATTCTTATTGCTCCACATAACCCCCCCACAAAAAACACAAAAAAACCTAACCCCAGAAACACACCAACACCTCCCACACACAGAACCTTTTAATACATAAATACACTGAAATGGAAGTTAATATTCTGGTGAACTGAAGCAGTTAGCATAGTCAACTGTGGCCATCCAAGACCTTCTCATGATTCTTCTACCTAACTACTCTACATACACATGCTGCTGTTTTTCCTCATAACCCTTGAACTCCCCCACTCTCAATTTCCCCCCTCCCAAAAAAAGAAAAAAATCTACTCTAGACTGCAAACAAAAGCAGCAGGTATCACCCACCTGATATCTTCAGCTTTTGCTACAGAAACCATTACAAAGTTAATTCTAAAATCTAATACTTGTTTGTCAAGTTATATTTCATAGTTCCTAGTTCACATTAAAAAGAAACGCTATCATATAATTTTAAGGTAACACAAATACTAAATTAAACACAAGACATAGTAAGTAATACAAACAATAATAAGAAATCTTTGAGGTACTATAAACAGTTTATATAAAAGTTAGAGAGTAGAAATATGTGTGGTCTTCATTATTTTAGCGTAAAACTTTATGGACTCCTTTTAGCAAAAGGGGCTGGATAGTATTTGTGGAACCATGCAATAGAGTCTCATGGGCAAAAACAATTGTAGGTAAATATTTTCTGGCAAATGTTTTCTAATTTGTATTTCAACAGGTCCAGCAAGGAAAGTTCTGCAGGCTCCCCAAGCAGTCTCTTCCAATGTTTGCCTCTCACTACCTGTGTTTCCTTTCCAATCTCCAACTTTCATTTTTCTTATTACAGATTAATACCTTACTTCTGTTATGATAGATGAACATTATGAATAATTTCTTTCTACTTTTCTGTTATTTTAATATAGCTGAAGACAGCCCTGTAAAACAGTCTCTGTTTCTCAGCCTGTGAACAGCAGCTCCTCCTGCCATCTCTAGGAAGATCTTATTCCTATGTCTTTTTCGATTCAGCAGTCTTTTCTTAATTCTTCCCAAGTAGTCCAAATCTCACTTGTAACAACTCATGGGTCAGTTACACACAAGCTACTAAGCTATGCATAGCTGTAGAGTAACACATGCATAAACCCTTAACCTCTTTTTAATTTACATTTCTGGAATACTAGAGCACAGCTAATACACACAGTATACTTCTCCCTCAGTCTTCAGAGTTTGAGCATAATATCAGTACTTCAATCATTTGACATTGGAAATCAGACAGAGAATCTGGACTCCTCCCTAATGGTGTTATTCCAGATTCTGGGTTAGGACTGAATTTATGAGGAACCAGACCTCTGGAAGTGATCTCTTGAGGAGTTTGAGTACTACAATAAGGATATAAGAATAATATGATTCTATGGGAGAGAGTATTACTGATGTTGGATGAAATAAGAAAAACCTGGTCACCTTTTGTCTAGAACAGCAATATCTATTAGCAACAAGCAACTACACATTGATGTTCACTACCTGTTTTGATATGGGAGCTTGTATTCTTCCATCAGCTCCAATTTCTAATACACATCTTTGTATTCTTTTTGATATTTTCCTTTAAATTTTTTGCACATTTAAGTGTTCTTTCTGTGCTTGTTTGGTTTTAAGATGCTGTTGACTTTTTGTATCAATTCTTTTTATCTCCATGAAAAAAGTCACAAATTAAATATATGTCCAAGGTAAAAAATTTTGGAATTACCTTGTGCGAACTACCTTGAGAATTAACAGCTTTGAAAAAAAGGTTTGAGCAGGTCCATCTGCCTTTCACTCCCTACAGTTTCAAGAAAAAGGAATTAAAGTTTGCTGTATCATATTAACTGTGGCTTCACTCATGATGTATGGATATTCTTACGCTTTTAATAACTGTCTGCATTTGCCCAGATAAGCTAAGTCTTCTATTTAGGCTCTGAAACATTTACCTGATCCTGTTACCTTTTCCTTCAGAATCAGGTCTTACACAGACTACTTGTACTTTGTGAATTTTCTGTTGATGGTCTTATGTGGTAGGTGAGGAAAGAGAACAGATGAGAGAAATTAATAATGAGTTTTACTTATCATCTTCATTAACTTTTTTTGCAGTTGTATAATCTTCTTTTTCTATATCTTAACTGTAAAACCATTCTGATTTCCTGAAATTCACCGTGATCATCAGTAGACATTCCCAATTACCACTTAATTTCTTGGTGTTCTTTCTTTTTAAGGTAAGGTTATCTACAAGCTTAATTTCTTCAGTCAGAATATTTAGCAGTTGGACTCAATGGCCTAAAAGATCATTTCCAACCTAAACAATTTCATGATTCCATGATTCTATGATTTGCAGAATGTTTTAGCCATTTTATAAACACATATATTTATACTCAGTGACTTATTAAGATATTTCAAGATAAATTATTTTCTTTTTTGGCAACAGGACTATTTTGAGTAGAAATCAAGCATAATTATGTTCTCCACAGTTTCCCAAAGAAAAACACTTGCACCCACATCCTCGTTATCAATTCTATTCTTTCAAGTTACCATAACAGAGACTAAAAAGACAAGCAAAACACTTCTCAAAGACCTGAAGAACTGATTTTCCAGAGGCAAGAAATCTTCTCCTCAACTGCTCCCCAGCAGACAAAACAGCTGCATGCAGTACTTGGCTATGAAAGAAGGAGTTAGCATCACTGAATGTAAAGATTCCTCATCCTGAATTTTCAGGCTGACTTAGTCAGAGCAAAGGGTACTTCCAAAGTGGAAGAGGAGTTTAGATTTATTCCGTCCCTGGCTCTTACACTCAAGCTGCCAACAGTCCAATCTTGACTATTATACTTAAGCTACTAACAAGGGGATTGGAACTTGTGAAATATGCACTGATCTCTTGTGCACTGGACTAAAAGAGCTGATCATTGCCCTAGCCATATGATAATCCTAATGACTAGACTTTTTATTAGGAAAAGGAATTTACTTGTTGCTTTTGTTTGGAAGGCAGGACTACCAAATAAATTCATAATACTATATTTTGATAGCACATGGGGACAACTGAGACCATGGTTTGATAAGTTAAACAATTCCCAACCTCAACATCTATTATAAACACTGATAAGAAATGTTATGGTATTATCATATGCTCATTGACCTCTCTCTGTTCAAGCTGCTGTTGAAAACTGATCTGATATAAAAGAGAACAATGAAGAAATGTTTTAATAAAATTGAGCTGTATCATCCAACTGCTTGACCTGAGCAAGGCACACGAGATATAAATTTTTATAAAGAATATAAACTATCAATTTCAACTACAATATTCATGTAAAGATTAATCTAAGAGCGGCCTGAATCCTTCTTTGAGTTGACAGAAGTCCTTGGGACTTTGCAGAAAAAGGCGAAACCTTCCTAAGCAAATGGTCATACTGGATCACAGCTTAATTTTTAAGTAGCAAGTGTACAGTCCAATCACATCAGCTATTTCCAAAATTATTACAATGACAAATTTGTACATTCAAGGCCTGTCACCTATTGCTGTTTTAGAAGATTATAATGAAAAGCAAGAGTCTGTGCAAACAGGCACCACCTATTTCGCTGGATATCCCTTTGACCCTGAGGGGTCTTGGAGTGCAAAAAGCCTCTACATGAATAAACTAGCTGTGTTTGTACTTGACTTTCTAACATAATATCATCTATACTTTTACATCAGCATGTTTTATGAAAGTAATTTGCTATTACTCCTTGGCAGCATTGTTGGTCTTTAGAGAACAATCTTCAAAAGGTGTATTTAACAGTATTTAGGAATATCTGTGATATTAGAACAACAAGGATCATTCGTTTAGTTTTTAATTCTCCTGTAACCTGCCATTGATACACAAGGTTTTTTAATTTTATGATTGTCCAATGAGAAATGCAATCAGATTTTTATAGTCAGTAACATGAATGTTATTTCATAGGGTCATGGATTTGATTTGATATTGTGATTACATCATCTTCAGGATTCCTAATAGGATGTGTGTAGAAAAGTTATTTCTTGAACTTTTGCATTAATATACACCATCCCTTTTCTGCAGAATGTTGTTTTATTTCTTTTCCTGCTGGAATACAACAGCATATAAAATCTGTGGCCAAACAATGAAATAGCAGTCAAAAAGGTTAAGACCCCCTTGATCAGTGTATTAAAGACTTGTTCACAGATGAACCATTGGGCTTCCAAAATTTTATGTTAAAAGTTAATATGCTTAAGATAATCAATCTCAGCTGCACTAGACCTTCAGTAATTTTGTTTCTATCATCAAACCAGCCTTATGGGGTTGAATGTAGTGGTAGTTCATAATGAAGCACTTCATATAGAAGCAGCTGTCTCCTCACCTGTTTCCCAGTTCATCTAGAGGCCTGGAGAAATTCTTCAATTTAGCAAGCAAACTTAAGTCATTATTAGAAATGACAGGGAAACCTGATGAAATTGTACTTTCAATTGGAAAACAAAATTGCAATCAGACCAACATGATTTCCTCATGGTCTGACCATGCTAATGCCAAGTCGAGACATGGGCAAATGTATTTAAAAGTCATAATGGAGTATTACCATGCAATCTCTCTTTACTGGCCCTTATTAATATAAAACTTCAATTTGCATGTAAATGCGGTCAACTTTCATATCATCAAAATACATGAGGCCTGGGAAAGTAATGAATTGAAGTTTGATGCGGCAATTACAGACGTTTATAAAGAATTTTAAAGAGGTCATTCTAGCCTTGGCTGAGAAAATGAGGAAATCAACAGGGAATATTGTCAATATAGCAACAGTGGGAGTTGGAGTCAGTCCCAGGTGTTAGAAGGCCAGATGATGATTAATAGAGAGGGAGTATGAAGCCTTTCACCCAGAAGGACTGGGCTGGACCTGAGGCTCAATAACAGAAATCTCATGAAAAGGTTCTTGCTGGGTTCCCACTTTAGCTGCCTCGAAATCTGTTCCAGAGGGAATAAAGTAGCAAGTGTTTATGAGAGAGAGCAGTGCTGAAGGTTTAATTGGGCTCTACATCCTTTCAGCTCCCTTCAGTAGTTGATATGCAGTTTAACCTTTTTTTCCCTACCTCAGATACTTCAATGCCACTGGGATTTTAATAAGGCACTAACTTGATAGCTTGGAAAAACACTGACTTTGCTACTAAATTGAGTTAAACTGCTTTATTGTGTCCTAATGACAATTTTTAAATCTCTTATTTCTAAAGAAAGAAAAAACCCTAAAAATATTTTAATATTGCTTGAAGATTTTTAAAGTCTAAAAACTGGTGCACGGAGGGTTTCTTTCATTCTCTGTGCAGTGAAAAATTCCAGATTGAGAAGAAATTCAAATGAGTGAAAAAAATCAATGCTGAAATGCAAACAGAGCTACACAGTGGTACTTCTTTAAAAGAATTTCCCACTTTTATAAGGCAAAAGCCTTCTAAGGAGTGAACATAGCCCTGTGGCACCTAATAAGAGGGGGTCAAAACAGGGAGGAGCTGGTTTTTAGTAGATAATGCACCAGTGATTGGAGTCTCATTACCACATAACATTGTGTGTTTTGGTGTAATTGCTTAGACCAACCTGAAATGAATTAAACATTTCTACAGAGCTGACTTTCCAAACCAGTAGTTCCTTATGCACACCCAGCAAAGCTGTCAACAATTACACAGAGAATTCAAAACCATGAAGAACCAGGCCCCAGGTTCCTCTCACTGTCTCAGGCTGGCACCTTTCTTGTGGAAGTAGCCAACTGACTTCAGCATGCTATGTCTCAGTTTTCCCATCTATAAACAGTAATCTATAGCATGCTTATTTTCACAGGATTGGTAATGAAGATTAATTAATTAATAAATATTTATTAAGTGCTTTGGGATCTTAAAGTGGAAAGTGATAAAAGTGATTTTTTTTTTATTTTAACATTGTCATGTAAACAAGCCATATATCTGGTAAAATGTTTCTTCTCTACAAATAAAATCAAGGTTGCTGACAAGGATCATAGAAAAGTAAATAATGGAATAAATAATGGAATAAAAATCAATTCATCTACAGAACAAGATTAATTTTAGTTTTCTTAATTCCTCCTACTCCTGGTTTCTCCTTTTGTTCTCAAAACTTAATTTTCAGGTACACTGTTTCTAATAAATCTCCAGATTAATTAAACATTTTAGGTTACATTAATTAAAGCAAGATAAGCAATGGCATTCAAGATTTCTTGAATTTCTACAATATATTGTAGAGAGAGAATAAGTTTCAATGAACTTTAAGAACTAAGTAAATAATCTGACCAGCACTTTTAAAATGTATTATTAAAAGTATTTTTTATTGTCACTTCCAGTTTTCATAGGAATGCATTTCTGGTTCTGTAGCTCAAGTAAACATTGGAAAATATTCACTGGCAAACTGAAATTCTCAGAGCACAGCATCTCTTTCCCTATTACTTTACCAGGCTTATAGACAGACTATTCTCCCAAGGGATGGCGTGGTAAATGAATGTTTATATTTCTGTAACCCTTGAGACTCCTTGGCCTAAACATTTGTGACATCAGTGATTTGGATGACGAGTGATAAAGGGACTGATGTTATTAAATAAGGAAGGTTAAAAATATTAGAGGCAACATTTATGGTCTGCTATAGACGTCTGGTTTCTTAACCACTTTCCTGATAAATTTACAGGATCTGATATGTAATTGGGGGAAGTTATAATTTTTCAGTAGGCCTGAGAGCAAGACTGAAGAAAAAGGAAAATACCAAGAATGTAGAGAAGGCATTAAATCTATTCTAAACTTTACATAAACTTTAGTAATTAGAATTTCTTTTACTTTATTATAAAAGACGGGTACATTTATGCATGATCAGTCATTACTAATGTAGTTGTATCAGTTTTATCTGGTATTTTATTCAATGTTTGACACCATAAACAGTTAAGAACGCTTACTCTTGGTGAATAAAGCAAGAGAAGTCTTTTTTCAAGACAATAATTTTATGATCCTACTTTATAGGGTAAGAAAAAAAGCAAAACAAACCCAGAAGTCTGAATCTTCATTAAATGAATGATAAACTGGATATGTGGGCAAAACAAATTCAGAAAATCCTCGAAAACTTTCTTTTTCTTTAGCTGGCAAATACTCTGCAATATAATAGAAATTAGAGGAATAATAGAAACCCTAATTTTGATAATTAAGTAACAGTATCGGAAAAAATACCAGATAGCAGTTTACTACATTTGGGGAATGTCTTAAGCAAAAGGATTCATTGACAGACCCCAGGTTTTGTAGATAACGAGTCCAAAAAATTTGAATCTATAGAATTTAGGAAATACCACATAGAGAATTATTTGAATCAAGCACTGAGGAAATCACTGAAGAAGCAGTGATATTGTGACACAAGTGTTGATTCCACTTCAGACAAAAAATGGCATTAAGTCCATGGACTAGACACTCATCACTGTTTCACCCCTCAAAGCTGCTCTTAATGATCCTTACTGAATTCTAAACTATGCACCGTCAGAGAGATGTGGGTTGTTATATCCCTGGCATGAAAACACTCAATGTCACAGATCCAATTTCCCAACTTGATCCCATGACTGGTGAGATTTGCCACCAGTTCTGGGAGAGCATATGCCTGCTTTTAATTGTAAATGGGTCACTAAGCACCACGAACACAAGAGCCTTGGTGTCATAAGGAGCCATGAGGAAACACAGTGGAAAGAAACTCAAGTGGGAAGAAGAAGAGAGTTCTCATCATTATTGATCAGATTATTTATTCATTAATAAATTATATAGGCAACAGACAGGAACAGAACTAAATCCAGCCAATAGGGACCAGAAATCTATGTGTTAGTTTAATCACTCTTCCGGCCTTTACAAAAGATCTCAATATAATCTGTCAGACTGGACCATCATTTGTTATTACCAAACTTCCTGGGTAACTAGGGTTCTTAGGAAGATTTTAAGACTGCTCACTCCCTCACTATCATTATATCACAAAAGACTTAAGGTGCCTGAGCATCTGTCTGGTTATTCAGTCTGAAGTGCATCTAAGCACACAAAGAAAGTGCCTCCAGAACTTCAAAACAACATAAATGAAAAATTTGCTCTGTTGTAGAATAGTCTTGGGATTTATTTTGACTTTAGTGTTCTTGGGAGTTATTCAATACTTGCACCTTCCCTGAGCTTCATATAACCATGATTCAGAAAATAGAGGTTGAAAACATTAGGAACACAAAAGAATTAATCGCTAGTGGGGAACTTCTTGTTTATTTCAAAAGCTAGCACTTGCACTACGGGTAGGTGGTCTCCTGTATTCCAGCAGCATAAAAGCTCATAAATATCTCAGATATCTGGGGGCAATGTATGTTGTCATATCCTCAAAGTCCTAGGGATATGCATGTGCATCCTGGAAGGATGACAAGATGAAGGAGGAAAGCACAAGCAGGTACTTTTCAGAGACACCAGTAGGTGATATGGATGTCTTGGATCCTATGCAGTTTATCTTAATCAGTCATCCTGAGTGCAATCACAAGAAAAAAACAATTCAAGAAAAAAAAGCTGTAAAGAACTGAAAGAAGGAATTTTTTTATATATTAAAAAAATCTGCAAGGAATAAAGACAAAACAAAGAAAAAGCCCCACTATATTTATATAGAGGAAGGATTACTAGACAAGACTGTTCTTCAGCAGATTTCTGAACCCAAAGTGCATATTGTCTTATCCTTTTAAAAATGTATTAATTATTCTATTACTAATTCCCACAGTACTGCCTTTCATCTTCACAGCTGATAAACACTCAACACAAGAAATTTCCTTTGGATTCTATTTCACACTGATATTCTGCTTCTCAAACCAAACATTCACACAAAATATCATCTAAAACTCACAGCAAGAGGAACTTCTTACTCAAACTCCCTTGAGAAAATCTGCTTTCTTTGTTCTCCTCCTTTTCTCTACTCAACTAAGTTTTACTCATTTAGACCACCTGCTTAACTTGCCTTCAAGTTTCTTTGCTCCTCCACTTCACTTCACATATCTTTGACTATGTCTCCACCTCACTATAAATGCGTTTTTCTTACTCTCTAGTTCATAACTTCTTTCATTTAAGTAGATGTTTCATTTATGTTAAGTTCTTCTAGCCCCTTTTTCTTCCTAAGCAAGCTCCTTTCCCAGTCTAGCTTCTTGTCTTTTTCCACCACTCCTTTTTTTGTGCCTTAGGAGTTCTCTTTGCATACTCCTCCTCTCTTCTGTCCTTTTACCTTCCTGTCATTTCTCATTCTGCCCTCACCTTCCTGTCATTTCTCTTTTACCGCATCCAAATGCTTCCAGGTCAATCACTGGATCATAAGACCCATGAAATATGCCACATGATGTGCAGAAACAGTTCTTGCTGCCTCAAAGTTTATGCTTTTCCCAAAATATATGTATGCACTTTAAGATAGGTTCGATTTTTAAAAGATAATCATTTATGCTATGCTACTGTAGAGCAAGATAACAAAGTTATTAAAGAGATAAGACTGTCAATGTCCTTTTGAGACCCTAAACCGGTATGACACATTATGTTTTCTTCATGAGTGTTGAAAAGAAGATGCTTGGAGAAAATTCAAAGTAATACTTTCTGCTCTATCTTCTGTTAGGGGGACTATCCCACCATAGGCTTCATGTTGGGTTCATTGGCTGAAGAAGTTTGTCTTAGCAGATTTATAAACTGACCCTTGATTCTATAGAGTTCATCTCTCTGCCATGTTGCAGAAATCTTGTTTTAGGAACTAACAATAACAGAATCACCTAATCTGATCCTAGCTAAGGGGGAGAAGCTATATTGCCTTGTTAGGGCTGGTAGCTTTCCATCAATACACAGATTTAGCTGGTTATCAGTAACTGAGAACAGATCTCCCAGTGCTGCAAAGGCAGGGCGTTTATGCCTGTTCTGTACCCAAAGGTCACAATTTACTCTGACCATAACACCTCTTAATCCTTAAATGGCTCTCCAGGTTCATTGGACATGAGAGAGAAGGGTATTCTGGTAGGATGGCCCAATGTGCAGGTTAGCTGACCTTGGAGCTCTGTTTCACGTTTAGAGGTTGAAGTTTTTGTTTTGCAGCCTTCAGTTCAATGTCACTGTGCAACCAACAGAACAACAGGTGAGATTTGTTGCTCCTTACTCAGTTTTTGCTCTTCACTCAACTGTTTCATCACTGATTTGGGTTACAGTGCATTTTGAGCTCTGGAGCTTCCTAAATGTTGAGCTGCACTAGTGACTCTTTTCATTGCCTGTATGAAGCAGCTCTAGAAGTTTTCAGTTTAACAAATAATTTTCCAATGTCACTTTTGTACAAATCAGGTTTTTTCATTAAAAGTCTGTACCACCAGGTTGTTTGTTTTTTTTGGTTTTTTTTCTGTTACATATTAAGCATAAAAAAAAGTGAATCCTTCTTCTGTTTGGTGAAAAAGCTCAATCGTTCTCCAGAAGATTCCAGACAGGCCTTTATACAAAGAGTATGACCACAAAATGTTTTCATATTTCATAACTATCCTAAACTGATCATTTATTGTATATGGATAAATATGCTATTGTGTATCTCTGAAATCTGACAGCTACTGTATGCAAGATGTTTTTTTGTCTCTCCTCTCCCATTTTTTCTGTGCCTATTAGATGCATAATTGAAAGCTCTTGAATCCTTATTCATAGAAGAAGGATCCAGTTTAAGAGATGTTATATGTTGATGTAATGGAAATAGCTGCAGTGAGGATGTGTGATATAGGTAAGCTCAATGTATATACATACAAATTACATACAAATTCTAACAGAATTTATGGCATATGTGAACTACATGCATATTCTAACAACAGAATAGTTTGTGTCCCAAAGGCCTTCAATGTAAATAGAAGAAAATTATAGTATTACAAAGGAGATTGAAAACAAAACAGTACTAACTATAACTAGCAGCATGAAAAGCAGTAATGACAGCACCTCATCTCTCTCAGCACTGATGCATTTGGGTACATAGGTAGCACAAGTGTACTTGCACATGTGTGTAAAGGTAGCACAAGAGAGCAGAGCTATGAAGAATGATCATGATCTCTTTCCATCCTTGTTTTCTCTGAAATTAAGATTAGTCTATCAATCCACAGAAAAAAATAAATACCCTTTTTTTTTAAATGTTGTCACTTGCCTCATTGCTTCTATAATTTTTCCCCTCAGGTCCTCCTACATGTAACCACTAGTTCTAATTCCACCCTTATTTGTGGGACTTATTCTGACTATAAAAATATGTGGACATTCTTTTTTTTTTCAGTTTTAGCTACTAGCACTGTCTCTCTAGAAGCAGAATATTGATTTGATGTTAACTGTTATGATAATCTCATTGCCACTACTATGTCATGGTTTACCAAGCTGTTGATTTCTGAACCACTGACTGTGATCAAGTACATTTTGAACTAGCATTGAAATCTCCATCTTTGAATTTCATTTTGCCTAGGAACAGTTTAGCGTCCTTCTTTGACTGCCTCTGAATGAGAAAGATTATGATAATTGTGTGTTTTCACTGATTTCAGAAAAAAAGAAAGAAACATGATTATCATCTGTGATAGTTTGTTTGACTTAAATATTAATGGTATTTGGATTAATCTCCTATGGTTATTGTGGGCAAGAATCTAACCACAGAATGTTTGCATCCTTTAACTTTTTTTTTACTTCCTTTGCATGACATAACTCTTTACAAGACACAACTCTTTACAAAACACCCTCCCTTTCCTATATTTATTGCTTTTGGCCTAACAGTATGCATGCAGTCCCTAGTGACCACAAAACTCAGTTTTTCAATGCATCCCAAGGAGAACCATGGGAATTCTCTAATAGGAAAAATTATTCTTCCTTCTACAGAGGGGAATACCTCTGGATGAAGTGGAAATTGTACTTGTCTTGACTGCCAGTCAATTCTAGAGTGAGTTTCAGAATGGTCTTCTAAATTTTTGATAGTCCTGTTGCAATCTTGTTGTGATTGGCTAGAGAACAATAAAGAAAAATCTTATGCCTTGTCCTCGTGTGTGGTACTATACTAGACAGTAACTACTAATTATAAAAGACAGAAAAAATAAGGATAACTGAAGACTTTTATTATAATAATGCAGTTATCAGCCTGATGATGAAAATAATTGTGTAGTTATTCTTCCAGTTGGCATTAATCTTATTTCATACTTGGGTAACACAGACAAACAAAGCAGACTAACAGACACAAACACACATGCCCCACCCCAAAAAAGCAAAAAAAAAAAAAAAAAAGGAGGAAAAAGAAACAAAACACACAAAAAATCACCTAAAAGACATTGATGTGCTGGAGCATGTCCAGAAAAAGGGAATGGAGTAGTGAAAGGTCTAGAGAGTAATTCATATGAGAAGCAGCTGAGAGAGCTGGGGTTGTTTAGCTGAGAGAAAGGGAAACCTGGGAGACCTTATTGCGCTCTACAACTCCCTAAAAGGAGGCTACAGCCAGGTGGGGGTTCATCTCTTTCCCCAGGCAGCCAGAGAAAGGATGAGGGGAAGTGGCCTTAAGCTGAACCAGGGGAGGTTCATGTTGTTCATCATGAAGCTTTTCATCATGGAAAGGGCTGTTAAGCTTTCGAAGGGACTGCCCAGGGAAGTGATGGAGTCATTGTCCCTGGAGGTGTTCAAGAAATGGTTTGATTACTGCTGAGGTTTAGTTGACATGGTAGTGTTTGGTCAAATGTTGGACTCAATGAACTTGGAGGGGGTTTTACAGCCTAAATGATTCTGTGATCTCTGAAGTATGATGGAAATCTATGAGACTTTTTTAGCAGTATCATAAGGTACTGTATGACCACTGAAAGGCTGGGAATCAAGCAACAGTTACTGGACTGGAAATAAGGGAACAAGGGACTGAATATTTTGAATGAGGCAAATGCTTTAAATAATTTTGTTTACTCCCTTACCACTAGATGATAAAATTACAGTTTTGCATTCTGACTGATGTGAAACCAGCAGGAGTAGCTACCCTATCAGGTACTACTGTTCCCCAGAAAATTCTAAAGATGACAAGCAGGAACCAAGTATGTAGTCCCTCAGCGCGGTTTTCCTGATTCCTTGTGCAGTACTTCTGGATTTGATAGTACAATTCACAGTCATATGGTGTCACTAGAATATTCTGCAGCACAACAAAAGTTGAAAATTTGATCATGCTGATAAGTGAAACACATATTAGTTGAGATTTGTATTGAACTCCATATAAAATAAATAAGACAAGGAGTTCTGTACTGTTTGCATTATTCCTTTTCATATTTAATTCAACAAAACCCCTCTGTTTTAGAATCCACTTCTTACAGATATGTCAATGTCTTCAGAATTCAGAACTACTTTGTAACATAAACCAGAGGGTTGCTATAGAATTGAAGTAGTGTGCTGCCAAGTAGCGATGCCTTTGTGGATAAAATAGTTTTATTTTATTCTTTTGTGCCAACAAAAAAGACATCAAAATTATAAAAGTATTTTTACTATAATATTAATGAATTCTGTTGAATTCTACATTTTCATTACAATTTTTCTGAGGATGAAATCTACTTTTTAGTTTTGCAAATATTTCTCATGTTTGGTGTGTTTCATGTATGGCTGTTTGTCACAGTCATCTCCAAGACTTGAAAAAGAGTTTGCATTTCATAGCGTAAGATTTTACTTTTTATTCTTCTGTCAATATCAGTTGCACCCTTTCCCTGATCCTCTTTTTCTTGATTTACTGAATCTTAGTTTCATTTTATTATTTTCTTTTTCTCTCCCTTACTCCTTTTTTTTTTCCTACAATCATTTTTTAACCTGTCTCTCCTTTCTTCTACTATTTCCTGTATTTCCTAATCGTGTTCCACTTTCTCACCCTTTTGAATCAGGGAAAGTGGTTTAGTAGCCAAAGCAATTCTCTGTGGAAACAACAGGTAAGAGAAAGAACAAAGGATATTTATGCAAAGGGCTTTTCTTTTGCATGATGTTTAGCCCTTCAGAGGTCAGTGGGGCTAATGTCCATGCAGTCAAAATTGAAAAACCTTTGATAGTCCAGAAACTTGGCAAGCTGCTCAGATGCATCTCCAAACCTTGTTTCAAAGAAAGGCATGGGAAAGAATTCAGGATAATTGATAAGTGTAACTGTAAACATTTTAAAAAATATTTTTACATGGAGACCCTGACACTGTATAAAATTTTTCTACTTTGAGAAAAATGCTGTCTACACCTGCTTCTACTGGCACTGCATATTTATGTTGTGATTATCTCCTGAATTGTGAAGAAAATATTCAGAGGCTCAATAAGTTTAATTGTCATTGGGAGGGAGCAAAATTATAAAGGAACAAAAAAGTTGCCATCTAAACTCTCTGTGAGTTAACTAAACTCGGTATTGCTAAAGTTTACTACTTTTGCTACATATAAAACTGTCATTTTTATTAACATTATGTGTGATGCTTTGCATTGTCATTCTGCCTAGAGACAAATATATATGAGTTTATAAACAGGTAATTCTGTTTTGTTATGATTTAGTTTTTGTTTGTAAGAAACTCACCTTCTTGCGACACCGATGACATCAAGAGGAATTACTGTAGAATTCAAAGGCACTGCATCTTTGTTGACAGTTTCAGTAGTGTAAAATGTTTAATTTTTAATCTGATGAGCTACATATGTGGCTAATGTAGTTTGCATTTAAAGTCCTTGGTACTCATTTACCATACTGAAAATTTGAAATAAACTTAAAGTTTCAAAATAGAAAAATAAAGACAAGCTTGAAATGTTAATTAGAGAATTTATAGTTAATCTAATCCAAGTTGGAAATACTACAGAGTAGTTGGGGTTTTTTTGAATCTTTCCCTGTAATAAACATGGATTAGTTGACACCATAACAATGATCAGAATGATTGACACTTTTAACAATGGAATTTGAATAATAATGATAATAATTTTAGATTAGTATAAAACTGTATTTTCAGATTGAGTATAGAAAATAAGAAATATTATCAGGTCTCAAAATATAAATTTTATGAACGATTTTTAAACATTGATATGAACCCAAACTTCAACCTATGTTCACAAATATTCATTCTTTTTTTTTTTAATTTCACATTATTAGTGGAAAAGGAAATCACTCAACTGGTTAAATGTAAAGACTTACGTTTAGCATTAAACTTATGATTGGTCATGTGAAAAACATGGTTAGATTTGTTCAAAAGCTGAAAGGATGGCATTCCTTAATCAAAGCAAGTATAAAACAAGAGTAGAACAATGCTCTTCTGTTGCTGGCATTCAAGATTTCTTGAAGGCAACAAGTGTGATAAGAATGGCCATTTTCCCCTTCTCTTGTGTTCTGGCCATTTGGTTTTGCTGTGCATCTCAAGTAGGTTTTTCACAGATTATGCAAGAGGTGGCCGCTCCAAAAACTCATGTAAACCTGGAGCAAGTTACTTTTTCACAAGAGCAATCTTTATGATTTTCTGATGAAACAGCTGAGCCTAATCCTATGCTTTGTTAGTCCTGGAAAGCTGTTGCTGTCAGTATTTTGAGGCAAGTAGACAAAAAATATCTTTTGAAGTACATGAATAGCTTAAATTTTTTGACAATAACATGCTCTTATAAAGTGATAGTTTTTACCTTGCAGGGACTAGAGAAAGTATTGTTGAAAAAATTTATTGGATCTCACACCACTAATTAGGTGTTGAAAACTGATAGCCATATTATTAGTAGGGAGTGTGTACTTGTAATTTCTTGGTTTGATTTTCTCCTCGTGCTACTCCTAAGTCTGACCTAAAAGAGTTTCATGCTGAGAAGCACTTTTGTGTTTGTCATAGTTTGTCTCATTTTTATTTGCTAGTCAAAGAGTAGCAAGTTTGAATCAAATGTATGGTATAAGATGTATCATTCATCCAACCAATCCCAGATATGTCTAAGAAACCCAATTTGTTTCTACTTTCAGTGAAGTGGGTTTTATGATTTTTAGAGCCCTATTTAACTAGACAAAGAGTCTGAAGGCAGAGATGAAATTGGGAAGATAATTCTTATTTGAAGTAATATCTTGAAATAAAACTTTGTGAAATTTATATCTATGGAGATAAGTGCAGTCTTCTTTCTGAAGTAAGATGTCCAGTGGGAAAATACTGATAGCTCAGGTATAAACAGGAAATGCATACCAAGAGTAAAATAATACATAAAATAGAAAGAATATCTCAATTTTTAAATTTAACTTAATTTTTTTCTTTTATTTTTGTTATTTTGTATCAGAGGTCAGTTCATCTGAATTTTCTTTAAAAATTCTTACTTCAAAATTATTTAATTCCCTCTATTGCCTATGAAAAGAGACTCAAGAGACTAATTCAGGCACAGGCAACTAATTTTTAGTTGTCCAAGGAAGGGCAGGTGGATTTCATTCACATTCTCTTAAAAAGAGCAAATGCCCTTATTTTTAACTATATACAGAATTGGACCAAGTAACAAAACATATAGAAGTGAGTTTCTATATTCTTCTCTTGAGCTAAAGAACTATTTTCTCAGTTTTTTACTTATTTTAACTCATATGCTGCACTATGAAATGTTTTGGATCTACAAATGAAACTAAAGCATAATGACATTTGGCCTTTTTAAGATTTTGGGGGATTGTCGAGGTGTTAAGACACTTTAAATAACATTTTTTTAGACTTAAAGAATAAAAATGGATGTAGTCTGGAAGATATAATGGTGCAGAGGAAAAAAAAGAACATATATATATGTATATAGTCATTATGACTATTTAAATTCCTCATCTTATCTAAATAGCACAGAAAAACAAGATGCTGAATAAAAATACTGTGTCATCAGTTTAACAGTTCTATTCAAAGTTTTTACAAATTAGGCAATATTTGAGAAAACTTATTTGTTCACCCACCTACTGACATTCAAAACCTAGAGTTCAAAAAGCATGAGAGAAAGGAAAACATCATGTAACTGAGTTACATTATTTCACCCATTGTGAATGGCAATGTACAAGTTTTATCTCAGGTAAGAGTCTTGTTTTGAGGCAACTGTTTTCCAAACAAAGGTTCATGGATAATTTAGAGTAAAGATTAAGGGAATAAAGTATAAGAATAACCCTAAAATGTTACGGGGTCATGGGAACCTCATGAGGTTCAACAAGACTAAGTGCAAGGTCTACACCTGAGTTGGGTTAACACTCAGAATCATCAAAGATCAAGAGCAGCCCTGCCAAGAAGGACTTGGGGGTGCTGGTGGGTGAGAGGCTGCACAGGAGCTGGCAATGTGCACTCTCAGCCCAGAGGAACAACTGCATCCTGGGCTGCACAAAATGAAGTGTGGTCAGCCGGTCAAGAGGAGTGATTCACTCCTTGTAGTCTGCTCCGGTGAGATCCCACCTGGAGTACTGCATCCAGTTCTGAGGATACCAACACAGGAAGGACCTGGACCTGTTGGAGCAGGTCCAGAGGAGCATCACAAAGAGAATCAGAGGACTGAAACAACTCCTTTATGAACACAGACTGAGGGAATTGGAGTTGCTCAGCCCGGAGAAAAGAAGGCTCTGGAGAGACCAGGTTGTGTCCTTTGAATATTTAAAGAGAGCTTATAAGAAAAATGAGGACAAACTTTTTAGCCAGGCCTGTTGCTGTAGGAAAAGGGATGATATTTTTAAAGTAAAAGAGGGTGTAATTAGACTAGATTTAAGGAAGAAATTTTTTAACATTGAGGTAGAGAAACACTGGAACTGTTTGCCCAAAGTGGTGGTAGATATTCCATCCCTAGAAACCTTCAAGGTCAGGCTGGACAATGCTCTGACCAATAAGATCTCATCAAAGACGTCCCTTCTCACTACAGGGGAGGTTGGACTATGTGACCTTTAGAGCTCCCTTCAACCCAAACCCTTCTATCATTCTATGAGCCTATGATAATGCTGGATCAATGGGATTTACTAGTATAAGATATATCTGAGAGGGGTGAATATAATTTAAAGTATTTCTTGTCTGCCTCATAGGATTCATGGTAGTTAACTGGGCCACTAGAGCAGGAAAATATACCATGTCTTTTTCTTGGGAAATTATAGTCCCTCAAGTAGAAAAT
This sequence comes from Molothrus aeneus, assembly GCF_037042795.1. Taxonomy (NCBI): domain Eukaryota; kingdom Metazoa; phylum Chordata; class Aves; order Passeriformes; family Icteridae; genus Molothrus; species Molothrus aeneus. Next base: position 90,063,089 of record NC_089646.1, read on the forward strand.
ACCCTCCACAATACTGTGTCTTTTTATTGTTTAGTCAATTAAATAAGGTAATGTTTTAATACAACACCTGAGAATTTTCAAATTACGCCAGTGATATTCCTGTCATCCCATGAGTCCTCAAAGGTAACCAGAGGAAAATTATTCTTGATTTGGGAACAGAAATAAAGAAAAAGTTATTTAATGAAGTTTTCAAACCTCATATTTTATTCATATTTACTTCATACCCACAAATCATTTTGATTTAGAATGCATTGAAATACTTCATTAATTAATTCCCTGATTTTAGATACATTTCATAATAGATAATCTCATTTTACACTGAATTCTTAGAATTGTAAATCATCAAAGCCAATACAAAATGCAGCACAGTTAACAACAACAATCAAAGGAAAATGATAAAAAAAAAACTTACTGCATTCTGTGATTGATACTGTAATTTTTTCAACTGAGACCTCAGGCACTTTCAATTATATCCCACTCCCCCAGCATTTCAGCTCCCATATTTCAAGATTACAAACGGGTGAGCAGCAAAATTTCCCACCTCAGGTAGAAGAACAAAGTGAATGATTTCCTATATTCTGTATACTCAGAAAATCTCTGAACCACTGGCAAAGTTCCAGAGTCATAAAGTGGTAGCACCATCTCCTCAAACTTGTGTGTGAAGGACAAGAGGACCAGAAGAGAGCAAATTTGAACTCACAACTCTATCTTGTATTTCAGGCTGTACATGGGTAATGTTCTTTCCTCTACAGCACCCACCAACTTGTGTGAAAAAAGTCATGGTTTGCCAAAAGGAAGTAAGTTTTTTGCCAACACCTGCAAGAGCCAGCCCTTCCAAGAACAGGCTGTGCTGTGTAAAGCAGTGGAGAAACACCTGCTGATATCCACAGAAAAATCCATCCAGCCCTGCCTCAGAGAATGGGCAGCACTCTGGAGAATAGGGTTCTGTAAGAAGAACCCACTGAAGACATCTTACATCAAATTGAATTCTCATCAAGAAGGACTGAGAACCCAGAGAAGTCTTTGTGGAATTGTGCCTCATGCTAAATGCATTAATTATCCCTCTTTATTCTTGGTCCTTAACCACTACAATGAAAAGTTCTGTTAAATTTAAAAAGTGCATGAGAGAACAAAGTAAGAGAAAGCAATTTATTCTCTATGACACTATGACAGAAATTTTGTAAACTACATTTGAAGTCCCAACAGCAATTTGACATTCCAAATGTTGCAGCTGTCCTGTCAGCAGCAGTTAACTCCCCATTACTAATATACATTGCCAGATTAGGAAACAAAGCTCACACCCTTAAGTTTTCAGAAGTCAAAGGTATTAGCAATCAAAGATGCTGAAATCTTTCACATGATTTACAATGGAGTCCACAACAAAATGAAATATTCTAAATTGGCAAAATGTTTCTGATCCTTAATAATTACACTAATTTACTCTGTGTACAACTAGACCATTAACAGGGGTTTTTGCCAGCCTTCTATTTTGATGAACCAACAAACTTGTCCATTTAATTTCACTTCACTTCCATGACTTTGAGGTAAGCTGCATTCCCCACGAGTGTATTTTTTACTTCCTTCAAATTCATTATATTGGAGAAGTAGTATAAGCAAAGTCTGTCATTTCACTGGTGCACCTGAAGTTGTTTTAGACGTGTGAAACAATACCAGGCTCAGGCATTTCAGCTTTTCCAAATATTTCTCACCCTTTTCCTGCAACTATTGCCTACATGCTAAATCCTCGTCTCACCCTCTGGCTAAGAGAAAACCAGTTGCTGCAGCGTGTGGCTACTCACACTCTTCACTCTGGCTGCTGACAGAAACTTGTGAAGAGTTCAATGAGATGGGTTAGAGTTCCTACATCTGGAAATCTAGAGCTGGTCACATCAGATGGTGTCAAAATTATTGAGAAGCTGAACACATGATCAATGTAGGATTGCACTACCCTCCTTTTATCAGCGATGTTACACATGGTTGTGATTAGGTCATATGCGCCTTTCTTCTCTCTGAATCCGCCCTTTAACTTCATGTGATCCTTCATCATCTGGACAAGGACTTTGTTCTTGGGCAGAATCTGGAAGATGTTATGACTCTAATAACACTTTGTTATGCTGTCTTTTCTTTGTTGAGGGCAAAAAGATTACCTTTGTCCCCTTATTTCTCTGACTATCCTGACATCAGTGCAAATTTCTCACATGAGACCACTCTGATCACCAATTGCTTTTATCGGTTCTCATAACACATTAGCTACTGCTATTCCTCTTTTTAAGGATAAGCATATACTTGGTTCCTGTTACTGAGCTAATAGCTTTCACTCTGTTGTCTTTTTGTCATCATCCTATGTGGTGAATAGCTCTGATGAAGGATGTGAACTGATGCATTCAGCAAGATGTTTAATATTAGTAACTTTAAACACTGAAATAATTCTAAGGCCTGAAACCTGCCACAGATTTGTGAATCACCTGGTTCACCAAATTCACACAATGTGAAACCACTACACAAAATTGTCTTTAATCATTATTTTGATAGCAAAAAGGAAAACAAAGTTGTATGAGTATTGATTGGTAAATGCAATTATCAAAAAAGTGCATTATTTCCATTATTAAATTATGTTTTGGATTTTGAACCAATCCTATTTATTTTTTGGTTGTGACCTTGCCACTCCAGTAAGTAGGAAAAATGACCATTCAAAGTGGTGAGATGAGACAAATCTGCATGTAGGTATTATTTTTCCAAGGAGCTGAACTGTCATATCTTGTATTATTCTAAAATTGATGTAGAGAGATGGCTAGGAATAAAATTAGAGAAACTGAGATCTTGTATTCATATCCCAGTAGAAGTTATAGTGGTACAGGAATTATAGGGTAAAATGCAGGTACAACTCCCTGGATGGAATTACAAACATAGCCGTAATATTAATGCACTTCAATCCCAAAGTTACCCACCCCCAAGGTACAACCACCCTTCACTGAACATGTGCTCTATATTTTATTGACTGTATATTTAAGAGAGAAACATGAGGATTTTACACCAATCAGTAACAAAGACAGATATGACTAGAGTCCCTCAAGCTCCATCTAAACACAAAGAAATAGTATAAAAGGAAGTTGATAATGGGGAAAAGTTAGGGAAGACCCCATTGTAACTACTGGAATCACTCAACGGGCTGAATCTCTTTTCTCCTCCCCAGAAAATACTAATTTTTCTATTATTAGAAATATAATAGAACATATTAGAAAAATATGTTCTTGCCTATTCAGTAAGAACCACTCTAGGCACACTGAATACTTTTATTGGGTACTGGGGCTTGTCTGTGCATTGTTTTGAATACATTTTTGCAGTCAGATACTATCACCAGGAATCCTCAGACCTTAACCTGTCACATTTTTATATTAACAAGGAGTATTACTCCATAAACTGTTAGTGCAAGTCCTTCATGGGCATTATCAGTTGCCAGCAGTGGGCAACATATCAAAAGAAAGTGGGAAGACCCACTGAGGGGTCTCTGTTATGCTGTGGTGTGTGTCCCCCAACAAGTCAGTTGAACCACCCTTGGATCCAGGGGACTGCTCAGTGAAGGATCCTCACAACAGGACACTGACAGATGATCAGTCACAAGGGTCTCATCTTTCCTGGAGAACTGAGAGACAAATCAAATACCAAGGGTCAAGGAAATCTGCCTTTTGCATGTGACATTTGAATGGCAGAATACTTCTGACTATTGATTCAAGTTGTTTATCTGTGCTTTTAGATAATTTCTTTGCAAGACTACCTCAAATTTGTAGTTTGTACCTAGCTGCCATAACTGAGTAAATATGGTACAAGAACTACACTACTCCTAGCAGGAGCCCTAGTTTGTGAATTGTCAGCATTTCCTTGATATGGAGTCAGGAGTGATGCAGGAAAAAAAAACAAACAAATGTTCAATAAATACTATTTTATTCTGTACTTCCTAATCCATTAGCAAATGAAGAAATATTCTAGCAGGAATAAACATTTTAAATAATCCGAACTAAATGACATCAGCACAGAGGCATATCTTTGGGTATTTTTTAAAGCTATCTTATTGCACTCATAGTCCACTTATAATAAATTGTAATTAATCTTGTAATATCAGGAAAACTTCACAGATCTGGAAGACCCTTACACTGAAGAGAAAATAAAAAGAATGACTGGATATGAGTTGAATTAAAAAATAATTTAAATGAGAACTTTGGCAGGAAGGTTTAACATTGAGGTTAACTAACTGTAAAATTATATGGTAGAACTGCATTGGCTTTGGTGAGAGCAATAAGACAAAATCCCAATCAGAGGTAGCCATTGGTGGTGTTCCTGGTTTCCCTCTCCATCACAGCTGGCTGCCTGCACTTCAAAGTCCAGCTGTCCTCCTGGCTTGCACTAACACAAGTGGAGAATGATCCACCCAACATATATCTTCAGGTCTCTCTTGTAGATGCTTTTGTAAAGCATGATTGTTTGGATACATTATAGGTGTAACTGAAAAAAAGTTTAAAGGGATGTGATATATGAGAAGTCATATTAGATGATTTAATGGTCTCTATTGGGCTTTAAGCTTGATGTTATGAGACTGTGATTGTTTTCTTATGACCCATGTGGAAGGAATTTAGCCTATTTCTATAAACTGCAAATATCTCCTGTGGATCCTCCTAGTCATATTCACCACTTTCTACTGGAACATGCAAGGCCACTGAATTCTTATATTTTCTTGCTAGAAGGTATTTATAAACTAATAAATTCAGAAGAAGAACTTGATAAAAATAAATTAAGCATAACAGTTTTTAATATCTCTGTGAAACTTGAGCAAAGTCCCTTTAGAATAACAGTACCCATATGTCAGTGTAAATACACTAATTTCAGATTTTTGAATTCTTATTTACAGCTGTATTCATCTAACAGGAGATAAGAAGGGGAGCAACGAGGTCTTCCTCACAGGCAAGAACAAGAGGAGTCAGATACTCATGTGGCCTTTATCTCTTACTTTACCAGTGCTTTAACATGGAGAAGGTCAAATATTCTTCAGCCAGATGTAACTTTCTTCCCACTGCAGGGCTCAGACTACATCATACTCTGAGAAAAAATCCCTCAGCAATGTGGAAATGCTTTTCATGGAAGAAGCAAGGGGAAGGTGAAGATGACTGGCTGACTGGGAACTACACGTGTGACTCCGAGAGGAGGCAAAACTCCCTGTATCTCTCAACTGTCCCTTTAGTCGTTGCTTTACTGAAAAACAGAATAAGTGAAGAGGACAATTTATGGAAAATTTTGCAAAAGACTACAAGGGCTACTCACACATCCCACGTGACTGTTCCTGTGAATTTTTGCATAGTGAACTGTGACAGAGTTAACTGAGAAGAAATCTCTACAGGTTACTCCAGTTAGCCACTAATACTTTCAGAAATTGCCTAGACTGAGAGAGACTGGAGGGAAAGGCTGGGGGATGAACCTGGAGTATTTCAAGATCCAGCTTTCTCTAAGAGGAAGGAAAGCAATTAAAAAAAAAAAAAAAGAGACTGCATATTACTCATATTAATGAATGTCCAAGAAGAAATTTGCTGTAAGTGGTGTATGAACACCTTGTTAAACTAAGACCCCCAGAAGAGCAGACTAAACTAAAAGAGTGCAAGCTACATACTGACTGCCCTCTTTTAACAGGCTTGAAAATGTTTTCTGGATACTCCTAGTATTAGACAATATATTAGACTAATTTATGCCATATAAATAACCTGGGAAGCATGGAAGTATTATACTTCTATCTAAAAGTAAAAAAATATTTAACTGGGAGAGTATCTTTCTTATCTATATGAAAAGACAGCTTAGCATTGTTACCAATCAGCAAGGGAGTAGCAAATTATTTACTTTATCATTTGTGGCAGTTTGTGATAAATATATTTACAATGTGTCATCCATAGCTCCTTATCAAGTTTCAGGCCACACCAATTTGTTATTACAGTGTACCCTCTATACAATAACTTCTTGAAAAGTTTGTTTCTGGTCATTTAGAGCATAATGTATTACATGTGACAAAAACAATTCATGGTATAGTTTTCAATACTTCTCCCAAAGCTTCTGAAAATGTGATGCTCTGGATTCACTTCTGCAGCTGCCCAGAAGACAACCCAGGCAAAGCTATGAAGTCAAGTCTCATGATCCAAAGTGAATAATGACTCTTTCATCACCACAAATACCTACATAAGTTAGGAGAAATGAAAAACCATAAACTAGTTTGTACTATTCCCAAAAAATATTTATGTATTTTTCTGGTAGTGTAATTGATTAGAACCAATTTTAAAAACCTTTTTAAGTATTCTGAGTTTATCAAGTGAGATTTACAGCTACTCCTGTCTGAAGACCCTTACTTATATGGAGCTGAAATACTTGGTTTAATAAAAAACTATTGCTTATGTCCAGCAAAAAAAAGCATAAAGATATTTAAAGGTTTTAATGGATTGATTTATTACTACACCTCAGTGTAGTAATAAATCAAACACTAAAAAATATAAATATGTTTGCAAACAGATAGCAAAGACTTGTGAAAAAGTATGACATTTTTCTCTTTAGAACAAACACAAAGGTTACAAACTCTGTTCATCTTTTACTAAGTGTCCATAATTATTTCCTGAATACATCAGCTTTGTACTTTTAAAACTTTTATGAAGAACAATTATTTTTACGTGTTAATTTAAGAAACCCTATCCATGTATTTTTTTCAATTAATTATTTTTTGTACATTGAAGTAGAATAACATTGTTTTCATTAAATCATTGTTTCCATGTTTTAGCAAGATTCTTGAATTTTCATTACTATTATGGAAGTGATGCTTAGACTTTTGTCACGATTTTTCTCAGTCATATTTATGAAAAATGGTTGACTATTTGGCATAATATACAAATCCAGGAATTCCATAACCATGTAATTTTGTTAAATTTATTGCTTACTGGCATTTGAACAAGTCTTGGCAATCATTCCCTGAATTACTTCCTCCTACTGTCTGGAATATTTCTGGGGACTGTGACAACTAACCACACTTGGGGTTTTTTTAATATTTTTGGGTTAAATTCAAACTTATTTGTTCATTGATTAAACTGCTTTCTACTTAATTTCTCTTTTCAAAAAAAAATCCACTAACAGGAAGGATTTTATTCTTCCTGTTACCCTATTTCTACTTAAACTAAATTATTTGAAGCTTATATTCACAAACAGATAAAATGTGGCAGATTATGATGTTATTTATATGCAGTTGAGATAATTATCCTATTAATGAATAGGAGAGCCATGAAATAACTATATAAGACAACCAAACTGAATGAAAGAAATATTCTTTATTATGCTGCTGCTTTTTTCAGGAGTTGAGGGTGTCATTGGCTGGTATGCAAGGAAATTATGTGGGGAAAAATCTAACTGAACAGGAACAAAAGATAGCAATTGCACAGCAACTTATTTTAGGTAACTTGAATTCCCTGAAACTAGCAGAGGCTTTTGACATTTCTCTACTTCTTTCTACCAGAAGCCTCAAACCAAAACCTAAAGCACTCTTTAGTTCAGGGAGATCATTTATTAAAGGGGGTATTTTTTTTCCTTCCTACTTCTTCCACATTGCTTCCCCATTTTGAAGGGAGAACCATGGAATTTAAGAAAGGAAGGTGTGATGTTTTCAAATCAGTCAATGCTATTAACTGCCTGCTGCATGCTGCACAGTATCCAGAAATTATGTATAAATTCATTACATAGGCATGGTATTTGCTAGGATGTTCTTCTGTTTCAGATTTTAATTGTCATCTTTATGTTTCAGGAGGAATTAAGAGTCACTGAGATCAGAGACAATTTTTTTGAGAATTATAGAATATGCTGAGTTGGAAGGGACCCATCAGGATCATCAAGTCCAAGTCCTGGCCCTGCACAGGGCACCCCAAGGGTCACGCCATGTGCCTGAGGCTGTTCTCCAAACACCTCTTGAACTCCATCAGGTTGGTGCTCCTCCTCTGGGGAGCCTGTTCCAGTGCCCAGCCATCCTCTGGGTGAAGAATCTTTTTCTAATATCCAATTTAAACCTCCCCTGATACAGCTCCATGCCATTCCCTTGGGTCCTGTCACTATCCATGAGAGTGAAGATTGGTTCCTGCCCCTCTGCTTCCCACCATGAGGATGTTGAAGACCACAGTGAGATCTCCCTTCAATCCCCTCTTCTCCAGCCTGAACAGATTAAGGGATCTCAGGCCCTTATTCAGCTTCCCCTCAACACCCTTCACAATCTTTATGTCCTTCTATTGTGGCACTCAAAACTGCACACAATGTTCAAGTGAGGATGCTCCAGTGCAGAGCAGAGCAGAGCAGAGCAGAGCAGAGCAGGACAATCACCTCCCTTGCCCGGCTGGTGATGCTCTGCCTGATTCCCCCAGGCAGGGTTGGCCCTCCTGGCTGCCAGGGCACTTCTCAGACTCATGCTCAGTTTTCCCTCGACCAGAGCTTTCTGGTGCATATTTACATGACAGCTTAACTCAGAAAGTGAACAGTCATCTTGTGCACCTCACCATATTGTGTTTCAGAAGCTGAAGCTTACATCAAGCATAATGAACTTCTCCAGACTTTTTGTAGGGGAAGAAATGCAAGGCTTCTAACTAAATTGTCTGACTTAGAAAGCTGTTGTTTTGAGCATTTTTAAAATATATATTATTTTAAATATATATATATATATATATATATATATATATATATATATATATATATATAAAAATATAAAGGTTTGGTTGCCTCTATATTTATTTTTTTTTCAAAGTAGCACAAATCCAGGGGTACAGCACTGGGCAATGGCCTTTCTAATCCAGCCCTGTTTGGTTACTGCATCCTACTGTATGTGTCCCTGGATATGGGAGTTATTGGTAAATGATATACAGTTGATAAGCATCATTGTAAGGCTTCAGATTTTATTCTCAGTTTAATTGCTTGAGTTTATGTACCTGTCACTTGCCACTGCACAGAGGTACTCCTGGTTTTTGGACCTGGAGGTGAAGCCTGTCTTTTTGTGGAAAATAAAGAGCTGCAAGCTGCACAAAATAAGTCACGTATTGTTAAATGATCCAGAAGGCTTTCAGACTCCATAGTGGAAAAGTGTTTCTGCTGGGTGTATCCAGAAAATAAAACATATTTAAAAAAAAACAGATTCCTATGCATTGTCAAATTTCAAAGATGGAATACAGTTCTTTTAAATGAACATGTTTCCAAAGATAGAATAAGGTAGATCAAAATTCAGCCTCTGCCCAGAAAATGTTCAGAGTTCTCTTTCTCTCGGTAACCTTTCCCTTGTTCTCCAGGGATATCCTAGATTCAGCATAAAGTATTGATATTTTACAAAAGAAAAGTAAAAAGTCATAATCCTTAAATTTCCTATCAAAGATGTTGTGGAGAATAAGTCTCAGAATGCTAAAATGTAAGGTAAGGGTATTTTTTCTTAAATAGAAACGGGAAAAGAAAAAGCATCAGGTTTTCAAAAAAGAAAAAAAAGGGAAAAGACATTTCTGTCACTCAAAAAAAAAGGCAATAATATCATGGTGAGGTATTCTTTAAAGGAACCACTAAACTTTCCTTAATTTGGTCAAGGTAGTGTTAAAATTATCTCTTCAGACTTCCTGTAAAAGCAAGAATTGGTTTCAGTTATTTAAGTTGAAATACCTATACCACTTGCTTGGAATAGTAATGGAGGATGTCAAAGGGCATTCCTAAAGCTCAAACAAGCGTTAATAACACCTTCAATATTCTTGCACACAGATTTAAACTCTTCGTTTGAAATCTTTATGGAAGCCAGAAAACTTGGTCTTGGAACCATTCTTACTCAGACCCTGGAGGGTGAAGAGAAGATCATTACACATATTCCCAGTCTGCTGACTTAAGTGGAATGAAATTATGTAGTCTTTAAAGCGATAGAAGCACCATTTACAGTCAGGGCCCTGCAGCACTGTGACCTTCTTTCTCTGGGCTGTAGTTATTGGCAGTGCCAGTATGAGACCCACAGCTTAGACTCCACCTTCTCTCCTCATTACAAATGACCTTCTTTGTAGTCCTGGGCCCTCCATGTTTTTGATAGAGCTACCACACAGTCAGCTGCACAGTAAAAGGAAGAAAGAAGAATACACCACATTTGCAGAAGGTATATTTAAAAGTCACCCCTACATGTCAGTCAGAGTAAAGCAGACATTTCTTGTTCTGTGCCCAACCCATATACAACAACCTGAGCAGCTTACAGCAAAAAGCTTCCAGTTTAAAATACTGGGAAAATATTAAAAAAAAAAAAGACTTGAGACTAGCAATTTATTTTCTTTAATGTTATTTTAAAAAATTCTTTTTTTCTGTGAAAATACTCATTTTAGCTGCTCTTCATTCATCAGCGTCTTTGTTGTTTAAATATGGATGAAGCTCCTCTTTCATCTTGTGAGTTAAATTTTAGATGCATAAACAGCACAGTGAGAGAATTCTGTGTTTTCCAAAGGCTGGATACAAAGTTGTGTTTCTAGGGCTTTTAGTCTTGCTCCTTTCTCTATCTGATGAAAAAATCAGACCTACCCCTAAGAAAACTCCTTTATCATAAAGATTTAGTGACTACCCTCACATAGGCAAAATTTACTCATAATAGCCTAGTGGCATCTACTAAATTAGAAGTTAGGCTTGGACTTTTTTTTTAATTTGGCTGGCATTTTATAATTGCTAGTGGCTTTGGGGTCCTTCTTTTTTGTTTGCCAACCAAAGACAAGGAAACCAAATTGCCTACAGTATCAAGCAGGTAGGATTTGAGCTGGCCTTAATGGGGGATGTAGATCTTTCCAACATTCAAATTCGGTCTTGCATTAATGTTTTCAAATTTTAAAAATGTGACAACAGTTTTGAAAAATTTTGCTTCTATTTCTAATTATATGGTTATGAAAGTGAGCTCTGCAAAATGTAAATTGACATGACACTGAAGATTTTACAGCCAGATAGGTCCACTAGCTCTTTAAGAAATTACCTCTCTTAGGTTGAAATCTCTAACTATGGACTCTTATAAAAATTACTATTAGACTAACCAGATATCAAGCAGCTAACAAGACTTTATAGGTATTCAGGGGCTGTGAAGAGACCACACAACAGAGACTGAAGCAAGTACAATATATACGATATGAATTTCTTGGGTGTTTTCAAATATTCTCAACTCATATTAAGCCTGCTTAGGGTTTGAAAACTTTGGCATGAGATTCCTATCACTTAATGTCATGCAATGCACAGTTTATAAGGTTTAAGTTCTAGCTACACTCAAAGTAGCAATATAGTTTGTACCATAGCATCTTTCCCCAGTAATACTAATTCTCACCAGTATTCTTATACCTTAGAACAGCAATTTCTGATTACAATTTCTTATGTCCCAAAGAATGGTGTTTTGGTATTAGCTAAGAAGAAATTTACAAGAAAAAATTCAGTTGAGTAAATCCAGTTTCCATTTGCTAAATATCTGCCCTGAGATGCTCTTGAATCCAATTACATCTGCCCTTGATAGCACATCCTAAACAAGTGGTACTCATGAGTACTTGTAGACATTTGTATATATGGATGTATGATACCAGAAAATAGCAACCATTTCAACACTGTTTTGTACTTGCAGCAGGGAATTAATTTTAAAATTATTTTTAAATTTCATTTAAAATAAGTGTGAGAGGTGTGGTTTAAATAAAATAGGCCTGTTTTCATAGTTGAGTGCCTTTTTTGCCACTACATATAGGAAAATAACTGTGAAATTTCCTTTGAGGTTAATTTGAAACTATTGAATGTCTTGTTATATTTTCCGGAGTTAAAAATTCAAATATTGTGCTAATATATACCCCAAGATCCATACCTTCTGATTGTATTGAAGTTTTCTCTGCAGTAATTTCCTTTAAGAAAGCTGGAGCCTATAATATGAGAGATGCTTTTAAAATATTCATATAGAATGAGGGAATCTCAAATATTTAATGCCAGAAAGAGGGCCTTATTATAGCCAGAGCCTGGCCCTGAGTATCTTATGTCTTAGAAAAAAAAAATTCTGAAATTTCCCAGGTTTTTAACAGTGCTTTTAACAGTGCTTTTAAACTTGCAAGACAGGGTTAAGGAATCTAAACACCTTAATCATGAAATGCTATAGTTATCTGTAGAAGATGAGCTTGAAGGAATAGGAGCACTTACGGTAGAAAATGTGGTTATATTTCATTTTCTGAAATCTCATGATGTCCAGTTGCTGGGGGTGGAGAGGAGACCTGGTACAGTAATACTGCACAAGGAAAGCAATGTGTTTGCTAAGCTGATCAATACCATGATTAACTTGGCTGAGTGAAAGACTGATCAATCTTACTATTGATCAGCTTAGCAAACATATTAGTGTGCCTGTGTAGTATGGCTACACTGTGTCTGTTAGTGTTTGATCAGGATATACATGCATCCAGGTATTCAAATAAATTTGCAACAGATGCATACTGTCTGTCCAGAACCCAAGCAGAGAGAAATTGATCACAGTCTCTTGCACAGAAGGCAGAAAACTGGCATTAGATTTATATGTTCAAAAAAGTACATTATTTAAATACAGAATGCAAAATAAATCTTCCCTTATCACATTTTACTGAGACTCTGACAGATCACTGTATTTCTTAAAGGAATTCACTTTCTATTTTGACTTTCTTTGAAAACATAACATTTTAGTTCAATAAAGACATACAAAATAATTCTCTAGTAATGATCCCTGAACTCTAGAACATGCTGGATTTTTTTCCAATGGTGATGTGTCCTTAAAAGTCATATTTTACAAACTGATGTAGCCTATGAATAAAAAAAAAGAATTGGGTTTGTATGAGCAAGGTGGTTTTATCCACTGGATTCAGATCTAATCAATCAGCTCTTGTTCAAGGTGAGATGTCTGTGATGATTCATTTTGTAAAGCAACTTGAACATTTGTTTGTTTGCTGCTGTAAAAAAAAAAAAAGGTACTCCAAATAGTTTATGCCGCAGAGCTTAAATTTTAAAGACATTGTAGAACCTTTAATATATATTTCCATAACTGAAAGGTTGTCTAGTTTTAAACAGACCATCTACCCTATTATGAGTCTTTTCTGTTATCTGTCTCTGTCTTTCAGTTTCTCTATAAATTCAATCCATATGGTACATGTCTGGATCCAGTAAAATTAATTAAAGAGTGAATTTTTCTTTCAGTATCGTATTATTTATAGAGAACTTAAAGTAACGCAGAAAGTTGTCACATTTTCCCAACCCTCTGTTCTTTACTTCTTTTCAGCTGTGACCAAATATTATGTCCAAGACTATTTTTGGGAAGATATATACAGTCTTGCAGAGCAGTTGAGGCTTAGTTATGGCATTTCAAGTCACAGTCCTCCAAAAATCTGAGGGCAGGGTAGGATCCTTGGTTTTCTAACACACCAGTTATTACAATTAGTAGCAACATTTGCATACTCACAACTATATTTTCAGTATATTTTTCACATACTGAAAATCTGAAGTAACTTCAATGATACTAATCCAGAACAATTACTGGTTTCAATTTGCAAGTCCCAGAGTGAAGATTTCTGGCAACAGGACAACCATGGAATAGGAGTGCAGTACCTACAATGCCACAAGAACTCACAACAAAATGCAAGCAAAATGAAAGATGATGATTACAAGATGTATTCAGGCTAGGTAGGAGACACAGGAGTCCAACATATCACCTGCTAGTCAATGGCAAATGTATATTAACACTTGGCTAAAATCTAACATCTAACTCAGCTGTTTTCTGTAGAACTGTATGAAGTATAATCACCTTTAGAGAGGACAGAAAAGGGGAAAGGCACAAGTGCCTCCTGTGGTTCACATTGTCTTGCTCTTACCAGATTGACCCATTGTGTATGAAAACAAAAATTATTGTCTTCAAAGGAGTTGTTTCACATTTTTGCCACATGAGTATTTAAATATCTGTCTAAGACAGCATATCTATTAAACTTCTTACAGTTTCTATTATGGATATTTACTGATTCTCTTTACATGTTAGAAATACTCTTTTTCTTATAATGATATTTATTGGTCTATAACCTGGAATTTCAAGACTTTATTTAGAAGGTATGGAAACATATCTTAAAGCCTTTCTTTTCAGTTCCACTGTCCCTCATATGTGTTATTTACATTTACATGTGTACTGAACAGCCCATCCACATTTCCATTATTTCTTTACAGCTGGTACTTTATTTCAACTTCTTTAAAGTCAGAGTGTGGCTGACTTGCCATCCATCATTGTCTAAGAGCTCTTAATTTAGCTACGGAGAGTGTGAAAGCAGGTTAGAATGCTGTACTAAGTCACAAATATAGGATCAGACAAGCCTTTGCTAAGTCTCTCAGTAATTATTAGAGCTCTTTGAAATCTGCTGGCTTCAGTTTGAATGAGTTCAGGTGAAAATTACTGGTGCTTGGTTTGTACTTTTCAAGACCTCTAGCTTTCACATTGCATTCTGAATAAATGGGAAACCAAACCATTCAATTGAGGTGCTTTGAATGCCTGAAATAGTTTTATATTGTTGCACAATGCTTCCATGGCTCTCTCAGCCACAGAGTAGATAAAAACTATTGACAGAAGCAGCAGAGGAAATTAAGAAATTGCTATGATTCTCAAAACCTCAAATGTCAGGAACAGGAAAAGAAGCCACCTAGTCATAAAGAGCTATCTTACCTAAACAGGATCACAGGAAAGATTGTAGCCATGTAGTACTGGAGGTCCAGCCACAGCAGCAGCAGTGTCCTGAAGACTTTAGCAAAGAATATTGTAAATGTCTCTCCACTTCTCCTGAAGAGATCTCCTTGGGCAAACTTGCAAATGCCCACTAAGATACTTACTGTGATGGTTTTTGCCAGGAAGTGAAAGACAGTTTTTTGATCATAAGGAATACAGGTTAAAGACATCCAATTCAGATTTGAATGCCTGAAGAATAGAATAATATTAATATTATTATTCTATTCTATTATTAATAGAAACCTCTCCTATCTCTCATCCTGATGCTGAGCCTTTGCTTATCTTACTTGCTAAAAGTGCCTGTGACAGCAGAAAGCCAAAGACAGTTGGCTTCATCAAGCATCTCCCAGATGTGTGAGAGTAATGTTAACATAGAGAACATTTTTCAGTTGCTTTTTACAATGCTTTGGTTTCTTTTCTGGTATAGCCTGAACCTTGCTAATTTTATTTTACTTTGAAGAAAATATAGCATTTTTGTCATATTCATGGACCATTTGAAATAAAATGGTACTACATCAAATACACTACCAGATAAAGGATGACGTGGACTGTGACACTTTTTCTCATCATATGATAGACATGAAGCCCAGTTCTTGAAAGGTATGTTTGCATGGATGGATAAAGCAGAACCAGCCTCAGTCTGTCTGTTGCCAGCCTGGCCAGGCTAAATTTCACTCTGATCCAGAACAGAGGCATTAGCACAGAGCAGTCTAAGCCATATGCCTCATCTTTCAGCAGAGTATATTAGCTCAGATCCAGTGACTCATGAAAGCATCTGTAAGTCATACTGTGATAGATTCAGATTATTTTCTTCCATTAAGGCATTAAAGTGTTTGGCCCTTATTTAACTCTACCGTTGTCTATAATTTTTTATGACTTCTCTCTTTTCTTCAAGGTGTTTTTTTGTTTTTTCCTTATTCAAGTTCAATTCGCCATTGACATGACCTGGCAAGAGACAATAGAATAGTAAGAACAGGTATTGAATTACATTGCTAAGCATCTTTACCAAGTAGAAAATGGGTGTCAAATGCTCACAAAAACAGTTATTGAGATTAATCCTAAATTTCATAATAAGTCATATTTTTACTTATCTACATATTTTTTATAACAGTAAAAATGATGCTGAAGACTGGTTTTATGGGAGCACCATAATATGAGTCAAGTCTCAGTGGCAACCTTTAGTAATATTGATCTCCAGATGCTTTTTTGATCTCTTCTGAAAGGCTTTCCAGGTGACAATAAATTGAACATAATTAAAAGAAAACATTAGTATGAATATTATGGTCATCTTTCTTAACTCATTCAGTCTTTACCAGCTTACTCTACACCTGATGTTTCAAGCCTGATGTTTTGTGTACATGCTAACATGTACACAAATAAATTGTAACCTTACTCTGCCCAGTATAATTTAAATAGAAAATGACTTTTGCATCTACTATTTCCTAAAATGCTTATGTAGTTTTCTTTTTGCTTTCTATAGATGAATATTAGTACCCATAAGCTAGAACTCTTTTTTTTCAATGCTCTGTCTGATATCATATTTTGTAGCACTTCTATTTCCTGATACAGAAACAGGTTTATTGTTCTTTTTCTTTCCTTAGTGCCCATAGTATAATGAAACAATGCTCTCATCATTCTCACAGTAACATCTGACATAAAACTTCATATGATTGTGAACAAAGCCAAACAACTATTTCCAGTCGTATTTAAAGTTGTTTCTCATAGTTGTTGGTCCAATCTCCTGCCACAGAAAGCATTTCTATATTTGTGTTCTACACATACCATTCTCTTCCTTTTCAATAGAACACTTTTAAATGGCCACTCATTCATCAGCTTCATAGTCACCATCACACCTCATACACTTGATTCTGACTAAGTGAGTATGACTTCACTCAGTCTGAAGTGGTCCTAGCACTGTAGTTCTCCTCCAGTACCATCCCTATTATGGCTTGGATAATTGCTTTGGTTCAAGTAGAGATATGACATACCAACATAAAGAATTCTCATCAGGTGTAGAGAAACTGTGACATATTCTGAACCAGATACAATGAACCTTGAAAATCAAAACTCAATTTCCCCCTACTGTTGTGTAACCATTTGCATTTTGTCTGCCCAACTTCTCTTACTATAATTTCATGTTACAAGTTAATGGATATTTGAGTATGTTAGATAGCTGGAAAAAAGCTTCTGACGTTCATCCATGAAAGGACAAGGATTAAACTCATACACAAATTACATTATATTAGTTAACTGTTAAGTTTTCTTAATTCCAGCATATAGAGGATCTGGCACAGATGAGCCTGGCACAATGATATTTACAAGAATTTACAACAAGCTTGCATTTTATACAGTTTAACTCAATGTTCACATGGCCAAAGAAAAATCTCCATATGTGATACTATCACAGAATTCGATATCCACTTTATGACAACTTTGTACCCTTGCTATCTGCATTCCAGTCAAAAATTAGCATGTAGAGACTGTACAATCTCATTTCTTGTCCCTAGAGATTACTTCCATGCCCTTTTCTGATAACTCATTAATTTAAAAAAAAAGTTGTTTTTCTGATACAGTTATTTATTCTGATCCATCATCCTCACTAAGAATATGACTTCTGAGTTCTGAGTACATGCCAACCAAACCAGACAGCTTCCCCCCAGACAATTTTTTTTCTCCCATGTTAAATAACAAGACAAAATAGAAGACAAAATTAAGATTCATTGTAATTGCTTCACACTCTTCTCCCACACTTTACTGCTCTAAAATATTGCCAGACACTATGCATTCACATGGTAAGCAACAATATCCAAATAAACACAGTCTAAACAAATGAAAAAAAGAGAAAACACTTTAATTTGCTTCTGAAAAAGGTACAGAAGTGAAACCATGTAGTTGAGGTTCTTCAGAATGCCAATTATTGTGCCAAGTATAGAACTCAAATTTTCTAAAGTACCTGTTTTGTACCTTAAACTGAAAATTATCTGGGGGAAGAGACAAGAAAGGGGTATATTTTCATCTTTTATTATTACAGCTTCTTAACTCTGCCAGGTAAAATAACTCTTTTGGCATGCCACAGGCCTAATGAGATTTTCTGAGTAAAGCAATCTGACATATTGATAAAACCTTCTGAGAAATTCTATTGAACTCAACCGTGTGACTATCCAAATTTTCTCCTCTAAAATTTGAGATTAGGAGGTCATCCCATTAGAAAAACAGTTTATCAGAACAAATATAAATAAAAGTCTATTTGGTGAAGTGATGGATTTTCTACATTTTGCAAGGAAAAGTATCTTGGCCACTGAGCATATTAATGTGAGACAGAGAGTGGCACACTCTGTGGTCCACATGTTCAGCTGTGCTTGTACTCTGAACTGGATGCAGAAATCTTTAAAAAGCAACCTGGCTTGGAAGATAGCCATAACCATGGATGATAGCTAGATTGTCATAATTACATGTGTATGGCCATTTCTACCTGATGTGGTAAGAGATTCCCCAATAGGATGTTTGCTTGGAGGGAATCATGAGTAGCAGGTAAGCATGGCATCTAGGAGCTTGATATGATTGTTTTCTAAGTGTTTTGCATGATGCAACAGTTGATAAGAAGATAAAATTTCCATAAAGCTTAGAAATAATTTGTAAGCATCCTTTTTTCATGTAACTGAATTCTGAAATGCTGCACAGATTTTAACAGATGAACATCAGAATGTGCAAAATGTGACAGAAATGTGCATTTCATCAGGACTGTGAAAATGCAGCTTGTTACATGGTTTGCAGTTCTGGTTTTCTGTTTTTTCCCCTGCTACCTTTTTTACTTTGTACACACTTAATAGAACTTTTTTGCTGCCTTAAGCAATCCATCTGAAAATGCCATGGTTTGAATCCTGAAGACAAAACCCAAGAGTTTCTGTTTTCACAGAAAAGCTAACAACACCAAGACCAAAACTCACAGTGAAGGACTGTTAACTCTCCTTGGACCAGCCATATAGGCAGAACGAAGCCACTACATCTTTTTAACTTTGCTTTGCTCTTTCATCATCACGTAACAGGGTGAGTAATGAACTTCTCTGTGTCTATAGGCATCCATCGTGAAACGATACCATCTTGCCTTAGACATGAGATCTTCCTCATGAAGAAAAATTATCCCAACTAGCCACTTACGTTGAACCTGTTACAGTCACTGTCTCCATGCACTAGTATAAAGCTCCATTTATCTGAGCACATGTGTTATATACTTGTCAGATGGGGCTCATTTTCTTTAAAGTCATTATCAGTAACTTGTAAACTGACCAAGTTTCTCTTCTTCGCTGCTGTTTTCCTCTCTGCCCACCACTGAACATCAACATTGCCAACAAATTTCTGACTTGACATTGTAGTAGTTGACAAATCAGCTACCAAGTGATTTGAAAATGCTACCAGGCACAGCCAAATTAAGACACATAAAAAGATTGTTGAAATTAGTGAACCCAGCATATAATTCTATAGATACTTAGGTGTATGTGGGTGTGGGTGTGTGCATCTCTATATATAAGCATTCACAGAAATAAGCCTATATGTATGTTTAGATGCACACACACACAAACAAATCATATACAGCCAGAAGTTAACAGAAATGACAAATCAGGGATATATAATTTTAATCTGAAGTTAACACCTTCTCTATTGGACAGGGAAGAAATGTTTACATTGGTCACAAAGGGTCATACCTACAGTCATTATATGGCTTTTAGTAGTTGACATTGTACTGAGCTTGATCAAGCACCTGGACAGAGCTGTGTGGATCCAAGTTCAAAGTCATGCACATGCTAACTCTGTGCCTACCAGTTACCTGAGGGTTATTAATCACAATAATGAGAACTAGTGTGTGTGTGTGGAGAGGGACTGCTTGTGTCTCAGTGGGTGGAATCATGACAGAGCTGTCAGGAGATCCATAGTATAAGTGCAGGGCTGTTTCAGGCAAATAGTTCATATCACTGCTTTAAACTGATCATGAAAGTCACTGCACATAACAGAGAATGAAGTGCTTAAACAGTGGCACTAGAAACTTCAGGGATTTGCTTAAAATTCAGTCAGTGTGCATATTCCTAACAATCCAGCACATGTCTTTAAAATTTCAATGCACATCTGTCGGTGAATGCATGTTTTTTAAAGCTCTGCTTCCCATTGTCCTAAGGTTCTCCACAAATGGTATTAATGTTAATGAGATCTCTATAGTCCTACAAAAGAGGTCATTGAGCATTACGCTTCATGCAGCCATATCATTGGGTTTCAGGTTGTGCAGTAGTAAACCCTAAGAGATTGCCATTGTAGAAAGAGAATTGACTGAAACACAAAATATCTGGAATTTTGTTGAAATCAAATTTCAAATAGTTCACATTATTATCCAACACTCTCACAAGTTAATTTTCTGGGACAATATTTTTTTTAATCCTTCCCCTTTTGAGATGAATCAATTCTCTAAATCTCTGTGAAACTGCTCTGGTCCAGACTATTGCTCATTTCTCCATATTATGGAACACATTTCACTGTGCAATGGTAACGAAAGACAGTTCAAGATAGCTCTTCTTTTCTGAAACAGAAGTTCAAGGAAACTGAGGAGCCTCCCCAGATATTTCTAAAATCAACACCTGGGTATCAGCACAACGATAGGGGGCATTTCCATGGTGTGGACAAAGTCATCCATTTATAAAAGTACTGAAAATATTTGTAGAAAACATTGTGTTAATATAGCTGGGTGAGGGGGAAGAAAAAAATGTTTATTTACTCTTTTTTTTAATAGTCATCCTGAAATGTGTACTACCTAAGAGCAGACTAAACCATATGTCAGTAAAGATATCTACTGGGAATTATTAAAGCTTCAGACAAGATGCATTATGGAGAAGGCAGTGGGAAATGGGGAAATGAGTCAGGGTTTCCTTTACAAGCACACAGATAGAAATGGTGAAAGTAAAGTGTAAGAGGAGAATATTCTCCAAATTCAAACTCTAAACTAAAACTGGGGGTGTGGGAGGAAAATATGAATACAGTTTATATAGTGGCAACAGTAAATAATGTCTTATGTTCTCCCTAGACTCCCAGGAACAGCTGCTGGTAGAACCTTCTGCATTTCATGAATTTCTACTAGTTAGCTTAGCGACCCTACATAAAAGGTTCGCACCAGCATCAAGTTCCTGAGTTGCCACATTTTATTTTGTTTGTATTTAATAATCACCTTTAAGGCTCTAACTTCATTTTTAGAGGGTAATTATTTTTTTTAATTACTTTTCTATTCTTTCATACTGGATCTTTCTCTTTTTTTTTCTCCTCTCAGGTTGTATATCATCTTTAGGTACTACCATTAGCACCACATACACATTCATAGACTTATCATGACAATAAAAAGTGCAGTTCCTAAAATTTTTTTGCTTGTGAACATACCCAAGCCATTCTGTTTTCCTGCCTGTTATTTTCGCAAATAGTCCTTCCTTCTCCCATTGCCTGCCCAGCAATCAGCACATTTTGGCAGCATGGAAATAAAAGAAAAGCCCCAATAACGCCTGAGCAGCTGAAGGCCTCCCATGAATAAAGCACTTAAGAGGAGACTGTATAATTAAGTGAAGAGCTGCACTGCAGCCTGCCCTTGCAGCGAGGTGGTTATTAAGAGGAGGGAAGCCCACGATCATTACCCAGCAAAGAGCATGATGACTGGCTGCTCGGTGTCAGGCCTCCGGTGGCTGGCTTTGTCACCAGCGTGGAAAGGAGAGTTCACTTTCTGTCAAAACTGGCTTTGCCAAATGTTATCATTTTAAATGCCGTGAAAGAGAGGGAGCTGGGCCTAGGGGTATACACAGCCCCATATGCTGGTGACAGTGATACAAGTGTAATTCTAGACTATTAGAGTGACACATAAGATCATTTCTGCCCCAGAACATGAGACAGCTGAGGGGATTATTCAGGACAGGCTGTCACGCAATAAAATTTTCAGAAATCTGTTAACCCCAGCTCAGACCCAGTGAATATTTTATTGCTTAACACTGAGAAAAAGTATATTTATTAACTATAGAAAGATATAGCCGAGAGCCTGGGCAGATGAAAGGTTACAGAAAAACGAACTCACTTGATATCCTGCTGTAAAAAGTAGCAGCGTGATCATGGAGCTAAGGAGAAGAAAAAATACCGTCACTGATCTACATTTGCAACCAAGGTAGAAATCACAAATAAAAGATATGACAGTGAAATTAAAGAGAAGGATTCTATATCCTCCCACAGTATACAATGGTAGCTATAGCACATGGAGAATATCATATGTAAACCATAAACTGATGCTCAAAATTTCTTGAAGCCGATTAGGCTCAGGGACACCTCAGCAAGATAGCATTCCAAATGGAATGTGCATAAATTGGGGGCTTAAAGCATATTGCTTTCTGTTAGCTCAACTATACTCTTTCAGAAGAAAACACTGACTTTTTTTCCAGAAATCTAGTAATATTTTGTTATACTGAAATAACAACATTTTCTCTCTTGCAAGGAGTGTATATTAGCCAAATCCTGATTAAAATTCATAGAAAGCAACACAAAGAGTACACAAGAAGCCTGAATATCAGGTTATTATTCAACCACTATAAAATGTTTGCATTACCCCTCTGTTAGTTATTTAAAGATATAAACATACATGTGCCAAATTAAACCTACTCTTTCAAGCTCTTTTTTTCATGTGATATATAAGGATTTTTCACTGAAACTGCAGCTGCGTTCATAATCTGAAGTTTCTGTCCAACATTTAAATGTGCCTCGCTAGAAGGTAAGTAGCAGAAGCAATTGCTAAGGAACTTATTTTTCAATTAAAAGAGTAAATTATACAGTAAATCATGATCATGATGCAGATATTAGTATGCCAACTGTTTTTTTTCTGAATTAAATGGTATGACTAAGCTTTGATACAAGATTTCAGAGATTATTTAGGAAAAGCCATTACTACATATATATTAATATTCGTATTAAAACCATTCCAAAGTTAGTCTACACAGTTTAATGTAAGTGTCTATGATTACAAGAGACAGCATTTGCTCAACAATGTCACAAAGGTCAGTAGAAAAAAAATATGATATGCTTTTTGAAAACTCTCAACATCTGAATAGTGTGTCCAGGGTGTAAGAGGAGCCCAGGGGGGTGCACTTGGAGAACAAAAAGCAACCCTTCTGCTAATTGACTGAAAAATTAGCCAGGTCCCCCTGTGGGGAGCACACAAGACAGCAGCAGATGGAGACAGCTCGGACACCGTGGCAAAAAAAGCTCCTCAAAACCTGCTGTGAATCTGCCTGCAATTATGGGTCACAACACTTTTCTTGTTTAACAGAACACAAGCAAGACAAACAGAGGACGTGAAAGCTGGGAAGGTCATAAACTGATTGTAAATCTATTATTTTAGACGAGATCCTTGAGTACTGAAGATTCTTGAAGTGCTCTGTTATGTGTTGTTTAATGAGCTAAGTTAAACAGCTTCTTGCCAATGGTGCTATGAAAGGCTGCTTTGTGAGCAATCTGAAATAATTTGTTTATTATCTGACTCACTTTCCACTTGTTTTGGTTTTTTGGGGTTTTTTTGGGGTTTTCTGTTTTTGTTTTATTTAGAGCATAACTTCTTCCATCCCCAAAATTATGGTTAGTATACTGGTGATTCTGGTTTATTATATTTGATAGATTTCTGAAAGATAGAGCACCAATCCAACATCAAAGAGGGACTTTTGTCAGCCTGTGGGAAACAGATGTATAAATGTTAACTTTTTATATCTGAGTTCTTCCTGATATCTGAGCCCTGTCATTTCCATCTTAGCTTTATTAGGCTTTCTTTTAATTATAATATTCTCTAGTTATCATTTCTGTGATTCAATTCTAGATATAAAAAATAACACAAGTATAAAAATGAACTTAATCCTCTCACACCAAAACTACTGAGATTATTATTTTGGTCTGAAATACCAAAAATTTACTTTTGGTAGAACTGTAAAGACCACTTTCCAAAGTAATTTAAATGAGATACATTTATTTGTACATTTTCATTCAAAGACATTTTATTTTCTTGATGCATTCTAAAGATTAAGTCCTATACCTGTTTCTTATTTTATAAGTAGTATTATCATTATGCTCCAAAAAGAAAAAACATGGATGAGAGAGGATTGTAGGGGATTAACCATTCATAAAATCTAAACAGGAATACATTCATAGTTGATCATTATGAATAATCGATGCAAAATAAACACAATAATGAATATGATAATGGATAAGCCAGTGTAAATATCTGGTTTAAAGTGCATAAGCAAAATACTTCTTGTTATTTCACATTATTTTCTTTCATACAGATGCTGTCATCTAAATTAATACGCAGTTTCATTACCAATGTCTATTTTTTTTTAATCCCATCACCTTCCACAATAGATTTTCTGTATTGAAATTAGTAGATTTAGTCAACAAAAGTGAATTCTTATGTTGCAGAAGAACTTAGTTCCACCTGCTTTTCCAATGTATAGACCCCATTACTTTATGTCAGTTTCCAGGATCAAAGCCAGAGGACCTGATTCTGTAGCTGCACAAGGGTGGTTCCACATCACTCAAAAGTCATTCCTGCTGGTTACTTGCGTGGATAAACACAGGAACATATAAAAATGCAGGGGTAGAACTTCACAGAGCTTAGAAAGGGACCCTTTATCTGAAAGTAGTTTCCCTTCCTGGTTTCACACATGGGTTAACTCTCTAGGACATTGTAACATATATTGCTTTATCTACAAGGAGTACATAATAACAACTATTTTCCATTTCCCAGGCTTTTTGGATCACCTCTTCAAAAGCACAGTATGCTTATTTGCACTTCTTGCTTCAGCTTTTCATTCTACACTGTTAAAATTGATGGCCTCATTCCAGGGAACCCAAGTGTGTGGCAGCGACATTGGCAAGCATAGAGCAGTGGAATTATTCTGACCAAAACAGATTTTGCTCAGAACCACAGTTATTCATTTGCTTGTAGTAAAATTAATTCATTTGTTTTCAGCATATCTTATGCACAGGTGGTTTGCTTTGTACTTATTAAGTAGGAAAAATTTTTAACCAGTTGCCTACAGACTCTGAAAAGAGGAAAAGCACATCCTGTGGTTTATGTTGTGTCTGAACAAATGCTTAATAGGGGATTTTTTTCCCACAAATTTTGTAAATGTAGCTCTACTTATTAAAATTATATACTGATAATTCTAGAAAAGTATGTTCTTTATTAAGATGAAAAATATTAAGCGCTTGTATGCTAATTAACATACCGTAGAAACTGTGTTACCTACCTCATGTCATACAGTCTGTCTCTGAGAAATGAGGGCCATTCCATCTTTTCCATTTTTATTTTGTGTGGGCACCAGGAACTACAGCAAGTCCTGGAATAAAATGTGAGTCCACACTACTAGGTTGCATTTGGAAGAAAAACTTTTCATTATGAAAGTGGCTCAATGTACTTTTGTTCTTAATGTATGTCAAACCAAAGTGCCTTTTGAATGCTCAAGCTCTAATTTGGGAGTAACCATATCTATTTCCCAGCTCTGATTCAGACTTCCAATGACAAGTACTCTAGTTGTTCAAGTTATCCATCTGTAAAATGGGGACAAGATATAGTGCTGGTTAAGAGGGTTACAAAAATAAAAATCAGCATTGTTTTGTCCTTATGAATTGCTATCTGTACTATGATCAACAGAAAAAAACGACCCTAGACTGCGAGTGATACTTGGTCCTTTCACCCATGCAGTACATAACATAATGTTCAATACAAGCATTGGTAGTTTTCTCTCTGGTGTGGTCACGACACTCAAGGTGACACTAAATCTTGTACAGGTGTGGAGGACTAAGACTGTATCCTGTCCATTGACTGATAGTTGTCCAAAAGCAGTGGATATAAGAGGAAAACTGCAAATGTGCAGTTTTACATCTCTGAGTCACATGGTGCTCATGGAAATCTCAGATTGCAAACCCGTAGCAATTAAATTTTGTGATTTTTTATGTCTTTTTCTTCCAGAACACTCATTCTGCACTTATAATAAGATGGCATTCACCTATGCACACAGATTAAATATTTTATTTGAAGTATTTGTAGATGGCAAAATTAATACAGAAGTGGTTTGCTTGATTTATGATGTTCCTAAACTACAGCATGCTTTCCTGTTGTTCATCTAATCTAAACTGGTGATAATCTAGTTTATATTTAAAAAAATCAAATTATTCAACTTTTCTCCTTTGCGTTAAATTGTCAATGTGCTAGCCTGGGGACACTGAGGCTTTCAGTGAAATTTCTGATAAATACCACCAAACTGCTCTTCAGCCTTAGAGAGAAAAAGAACAAAAAACCACAAAACTTCACAAAAACAAACCAAACCAAAGAGGAGCAATTGTTGAAAACACAACAAAAGTGAACCCAAAATCCACAAGTAAAACTTCTGAATACAGTGCCACAGGCCTTCAAATAACAGCTTGGGAAAAAAACCAGAAGGCTATCTCTGCTCTTCCTTTGTGAATGGGAGGTGGCAGTGCAATTTAGACAGCAAGTGATGTGGTTGTGAAATTAATACGGAATCCCTCTTCAGCATGCTAGCTACAGGCTTCTCTTTCTAAATAACATTTCCCTTTTGTTTTTCTATCTATAAAGGATGTGTATGGGCTAAGTGAAATCAGTGAACCAAGTTGTAAATGAGAAAATTCATGAAAGAGAAGTGGTGTCAGTTTACAAAACACAAAGAAAACCAAAAAGATTATGTGCACTGCAATGTCTGCATTGCCATGAAGCGCAGTCACTGCTGTGTCCTGCTGCATTATGCAGTCAGTGCTGCATTATGGCAAGAAAAAGAGCAGCATTACTGGGTAGTCATATCATCATCAGTACATCAAACCAGACCATGCAGTTGCTGGGATTCTGTCATTTTCATGCTACTCTGCACAACTACAGCTGTCCAGGCTTTACCATCCAAGCTCTATGGTAGAAGCAGTAGCTTGCCACAATCTCAATGCAGTCTCTCTTTCCTTACACAGTGAACACAGCTTTCGTTCTGGTGTTAGGCCATGCTGCTCAACCAGAAATGACCTACAAGCTAAGGCACACTGTGCTTCTCAACTGCTGCTGCAAATCCACTTTGTGACATGACCTGTCAAGAAAAGCCTGCTGTGCTTTGCTGTGGAAGGTATGTGGAAGGTATTGTCACGTTGTGTCATACCACCCCTACTTTGCTGTGAAGCCTGTGCTCCTGGGCAGTACAGGTAATGGGAGACCATGACTATACTATCTGTGCATTACATGAACATGCATGCAATATAAATCATTTGTAGAACAAAAAGAGCATGAAATAGCATGAATGAAAGTGTTCTGCTTCTTTTATCCAGAAAGCACGTCTTACCCAAAACTAAGTCACAAGAAGTATCAAGAAAAATTCTTTGAAAGAGATATTGTTCTAGACAATGTTTCAACTTTAATGTTCCCCTTTTTTCAGGCTCAAAATGTGTTTAAGACCAATTGCAAGGTAAGTTCTGAAGAAGGGTATTTTGAGATTGTAGAAGTTTCATTATAACTGCAAAAAATTTTACAGACACTACTTCACAAGATTCTGTCTTCAAGTACCGGTTCTTTTTTAGAACTTTTTATTTGATACTTGTATTCTTTTGAAATATAAAAAGGAGCTTTATGTCTTCTCTAAATCCCTCTGATTCATCAGATTAGTCTTACCTCTTCCTAGACTTACCAAAAATGGAGAAAAGACAATTAGGATTTTCTATGGAAGACTAATGGCTGATCCCAACGCAGACAGTAAGAATAAAATCGTGATTAGGTTGGTGTTTATGATGCAGAGTGTTTTAGCCTTTTCTCAGGCATTTTGTCTCCTATGTGCTTACCAAGTGCTTTTAGACTTTTGGTTGAAAAAAAGTGTTCAACTTTGATGAAAATATAAGCCTACCATTAAACTAGCAAGAAGATGATGAATTAACTTCAAGACTTTCAAGGACTGCTTTTTGAGATGAAAGACAAGCCATGAGTTGGTAAAGTCCTGCCCAGTTGTGCAGATCTAAAACGTCTGTGTGAATGAGGAAGGATGCCACCACTACACAGTCTTCTGGGAAGTGTGTCAGTCTTCCCTCCTCTCTTGCTATTCCCCTTTACCAGCATCTTCTTGGCTTCATGGCCCTGTCACCAGGATCTGAATGTGGCATTACAGCATTCACTCTATTGGCAATCAGTTTGCTGTAACAGCTTCACCCAGCACAGACCGACTAGAAGAGGTAGTCTCATTCAGTTGCACATCAAAACTGTTAATTATTCACTCTCCACTAGCACAGTGGATTTCTATCAAGGCTTGTGCGAATTATGAATTAAACTTGTAGCAGCTCTTGTTTGATAACCTTTCTAAAAACCTCCCCAGATTTCCTGGACTACCTCCTATTAAAATGACCACCTTTGGGAATAAATAAAATACAGTCAATTTTTTTATTAAAGACATTTTTCCAGACGGCTTTTCTTCTCTGATTATTAAAAAAAAAGTGAATTAATAACTGACATGTGAAGACAGATTATTTGCAATTGGATTGATATATGATATAAGGATTTAAGTATGTCTCCAGGGCAACTGCTCTTTGCCTGGGGATTCTTACTGTGGCTCCATAAGGACAGCACGACAAAGTCTTTTTAGCAGCCTTATTTTCATCAGAATTAACAGAAGTTCAGGGCTTAAATGCTCGTGTAGATTTCTGATGTGCTGTTTACATACAAAGCATAACAATAATAAGTAAGTTATGTTCAGAACTATTATGGACTGAAATTCTAGCAGTGCCTAAAGACCAGGGTCCACATCAAAAACAGAGTTAAATCCTCTTATTTCAGATACACACACACCATTTGCTGCTTGTGAAGAAACACTGCCATAGCACTAATCATCACAACAGAGCTTAATAACATGTTTTGACACAGAATACTGTAGAAGTCAGTCCCTGGGTCCCAACAAAATTGTCGGTCTAGAGAATTTTGTTGCATTAGTGAAAAGCAAATTACAGGATACTCCATGAATTAGAGAAAAAGTTATTTTATCCAAATTAAAATGAAAGCCAAGGAGGATAAAATCAAAATAAACCAACAACAAATAAAAGGAAAACCAAAACCTACAACAGAAAGCCTGTAGCTGTGAAAACATCATTAAAAGCAAAATTTTAAAAAGTCATAAATCTTTTCAAATATGGATAATCATTTTCAAACACTTTAGGTCAAAATATTTTCATATAGTCAAAGATTCTTGTAGATTCTAGTTTCTCGTAGGCCACATTTCATTGAACAAACCTTAGTAATTGCTAATACAAATATGTGAGAAATATTGTATATATGTGTGTATATATACATATGTTGATCAGTACCTTGGTCTCTTGTCCCACCAAAAATCAGGCATTTAGAGGTCTGCCCATTTTTAATCCACAAAATAATGGAAATATGTAGCTGAGACTGCCATCCTTATCTCTTTCCATTGCACTTATTGTAGCCCATGTGGCATATAACATCAATCTCAAACTTCTGTAATGTCAAATACAAGAGTATGATCTAAGCCTGAAGTGAAAGCATTAGCTGATGCTCTTACTTTGGATTATTTTCCTTACTTTAAATCCTGTGGATTTAGTACATAGGGTTTGGGCTTTTTTGTATCCCTGTATGTTCATGTCCAGTGTGTAAATAAACATCAAACTTACTATTGCAATACCAAGTAAATATGCAAAATACACAAAAGCCAAAGTACTAGAACAATTTCAATCAAACTACATTGTATATTTGGGGTACACCCTGACCTTGAATTTCTGACTGTCTAGCAGCTTCCCTCACTAGGGGTAAGTTTCGTGTTGGCCATATATTGATACATAGAAAGAAAAATAAATAGAGTTTTGATGTTCTGAGCACTCAAATCCTCCAGGAACTAACTTCTTTCTGAAAGAAAACTGTATCATTTGGGAACCCCTGTAAGAGTTCAAAATTCATGTTATTTTACCAGTGCGCAGCACTGCATCTTTATATATACTGTAAAGTTAGCATAAGTTTGACCTGTGTCTCTGAACCAAACCTGCCTATCATAAGAATTGCCCAGGATGTGGTGCTCACTGGAGGCAGAAAACTCAAGCCCATTCACAATCTTAGCACGTCCCAGCTCAATCAGTTAGGCTGTGATGACAGAGTAGAAGCATTTCCAAGAATATCATGCTTGGCATAATTCCAAGAATATCATGCTTGGCATATGACCAGTTCACTGCAACAGAAGACATTTCTGTAAACTTGGTGACCACTACTGAAAGAGCTGTGCGTGATCTTTAAAGGAACCATTAGCATATTTCTTACACTCAAGCATAGGTTTTCTTAAGAATAGTATGAATAATATGAGATTAAACGACCAGTAAATCAGGAATGTGGATGAAATGTTTTCATTTGAAGAGAAAAAGAAACAGCAAATTTTCATGTTTCCAATAATTTTCTGACCTACTGACCTGTCAAGAAGCACAAAAAAAGACAAGAGTCTGCTATGCTTGTTTCCTCCAGAAGTCTTCATTGGTGAAAATGGAAGAAAAAATATATTTCAGGTATCCAGGACACTACAACAAATAACCGAGTAAAGATGAGCCCCCAGTACCAGATTTGCAGACAGGGCCAGTTAGGATGACTTCATGCTATAGATAGAGGGAGTTCTGAACAAAAGCAGAGTAGAATTTTCTGTGACTTTTTTTCCCGCTATGTATTGTTGTCATGGTTTAGGAATGGTATTCCCCAGCTTAGTACTCCCACTAAAATGAAAACCATGACCTATTCCCCTCCCCTTCTGATGAGAGAGAAGGGTGATCAGGTAGACCTCATAGGTTGAGACAAAACAATTTATTTGAAACGGCAATGAAAAATCAACAGTAACAGAAACAATATTAATACGCAAAAGCATACCAAAATAAAGGGTGATTTACATTCAAAATGCTCACAAAGGGCCCCTGGGCAGCAATGAACAACAGCAGATACATTAACCTCTCCTGTCACACTTTTCCACTGAGGCCACACCCTTCCTCCTGAAAGGAAAAGTCCCTCGCTTTTACCCCTGGTGATGATTTGAGCGGTATTGGATAACAACCTAGACAAGCCCACCCAGATCCAGGCTCCACCCCTTCATGGAAAAAAAAATTAACTCTGTCCTGGCCAAAAACAAGAGAATTTTGTAGAGTAATATTATAAATAGATGTACAGCCTCTTTCTGCAATGGGACCTGCTATACATGTCCCAGTGAAAGAAGAAAAGGCAAAAGAGAATATCTGCACTTGTGGAAAGTGATCACCCCCCATTTACTGTGGGGGTGATCAACTACTAGCATGGTTTGCCCAGAGAGGTTGTACAGTCTCCATTCTTGGAGATATTCAAAGGCTGTCTGGATGTGGTCCTGAGGAACTAGCTTTAGGTGGCCCTGTTTGAGCAGGGAATTTAGACCAGATAACTTCCAGAGGCTGCTTCCAACCTCAACCATGCTGTAATTCTGTGACAGACAGAGTGTCAAAAAACAAAAGGGATGCTGAAATAATGGAAGATATTTCAGTAAAAGGCTTGGAAGTCTCAGTCAAAAATTATTTGAGAGATGGCTGATTAGACTATTTTATCTTCATGAAGAAAGGAAATATTTTTTTGAGCTTAATTGGTACAAGAACCAATTGCCCACCACTGGAATCAGGCAAATTCTTTGTGTGAGAGAGAATTCATACTAAATATTAAAGTAGGCCAGGAGGAAGAGTGTTGTGGCACTCTTGAGATCTGTCAACTCAAAGGTAGATGCCTTGCTGTGGCTTGAGTATTAGAAAAGAATAGATATCAAAGAATATGCTCAGAACTTAGATAACATAAAAGGACAAGACCTCTTCAGGAGTCTGATAAATCTGGACAATCTGAAGCTCCATTCTGTGAATCTCTAGTAACATTGTGCCTTTCTGTAGAAGGCAAAGTGAACTAGAAAAGGAAAGGCATGAGATGGACATAATTAGCTAAA